>NW_025728328.1:0-87646 GCF_021461385.2 Schistocerca piceifrons | reverse complement strand
GTGCCTTTTTTATTAAATTCGGATGCAATTTCAGTGTTTCGTCGTCAACAAGAAGGTGCTAGGTATACAGTAAACCTGAAGTGAAGCATCAGAATCTAGGACTGGACTCACAGGAGAGGTTCAAATAATAGAAAGTGAGAGTGTCAGTCCTCTTGTACTTAAGTCGGTATTGTGCTTTTGTATTAAATTCGGATGCCAATTCTGTGTTTCACCTTCAATAAGAAGGTCCAAGGAATACAGTAATCCTGAAGTGAAGCATCAGAATCTAAACCTGGACCCACAGGAGAGGTTCAAATCAAAGAGAGTTAGAGTGTCACTCCTCTTGTACTTAAGTCGGTATTGTGCCTTTTGTATTAAATTCGGACGCAATTTCTGTGTTTCATCGCCAATAAGGAGGTCCAAGGGATACAGTAAACCTAAAGTGAAGCATCGGAATCTAAAACTGGACTCACAGGAGAAGTTCAAATCATAGAAAGTTAGAGTGTCAGTCCACTTGTACTTAAGTCGCCATTGTGCCATTTGTATTAAATTCCGATGCAATTTCTGTGTTTCATCGTCAATAAGATGGTGCAAGGTATACAGTAAACCGGAAGTGAAGCATCGGGATCTAAAACGGGACTCACAGGGGAGGATCAAATCATAGAACGTGAGAGTGTCAGTCCTCTTTTACTTAAGTCGGAATTGTGCCTTTTGAATTTAATTCCGATGCAATTTCTGTGTGTCATCGTCAATTAGAAGGTCCACGGGATACAGTAAATCTGAAGTGAAGCATCGGAGTCTAAAACTGGACTCAAAGGAAAGATTCAAATCATAGATAGTTAGAGTGTCACTCCTCTTGTACTTAAGTCGGTATTGTGCCTTTTGTATTAAATTCGGATGCAATTTCTGTGTTTCATCGTCAATAAGAAGGTCCAAGTGATACAGTAATCCTTAAGAAAATTATCGGAATGTAAAACTGGACTCACAGGAGAGGTTCAAATCATAGAATGTTAGAGTTTCAGTCCTCTTTTACTTAAGTCGGAATTGTGCCTTTTGAATTTAATTCCGATGCAATTTCTGTGTGTCATCGTCAATTAGAAGGTCTACGGGATACAGTAAACCTGAAGTGAAGCATCGGAGTCTAAAACTGGACTCACAGGAACGATTCAAATCATAGATAGTTAGAGTGTCAGTCCTCTTGTACTTAAGTCTGTATTGTGCCTTTTGTATTATGTTCGGATGCAATTTCTGTGTTTCATCGTCAATAAGAAGGTCCAAGGGATACAGTAAACCTTAAGTGAAGCATCGGAAACTTATACTGGACTCACGGGAGAGGTTCAAATCATAGAGTGTTAGAGTGTCAGTCCTCTTTTACTTAAGTAGTCATTGTGCCTTTAGTATTACTTTCGGATGCAATTTCTGTGTTTCTTCGTCAATAAGAAGGTCCAAGTGATACAGTAAACTTGAAGTGAAGCATCGGAATCTAAAACTGGACTCACAGGAGAGGTTTAAATCATACAAAGTTAGAGTGTGAGTTCTCTTTTACTTAAGTCAGCATTGCGCCTTTTGTATTAAATTCGGATGCAATGTCAGTGTTTCATTGTCAACAAGAAGGTGCTAGGTATATAGTAAACCTGAAGTGAAGCATCAGAATCTAAGACTGGACTCACTGGAGAGGTTGAAATCATAGAAAGTAAGAAAGTCAGTCCTCTTGTACGTAAGTCGGTATTGTGCCTTTTGTATTAAATTCGGATGCCAATTCTGTGTTTTATCGTCAATAAGAACGTCCAAGGGGTACAGTAAACCAGAAGTGAAGCAACGGATTCTAAAACTGGACTCACAGGAGAGGTTCAAATCATAGAACGTGAGAGTGTCAGTCCTCTTTTACTTAAGTCGGAATTGTGCCTTTTGAATTTAATTCCGATGCAATTACTGTGTGTCATCGTCAATTAGAAGGTCCAAGGGATACAGTAAACCTGAAGTGAAGCATCGGAATCTAAAACTGGACTCACAGGAGAGGTTCATATCATAGAAAGTTAGAATGTCAGCCCTCTTGTACTTAAGTCGGCATTGTGCCTTTTGTTCTAAATTCGGATGCAATTTCTGTGTTTCATCGTCAATAAGAAGGTCCAAGGGATACAGTATACTTGATATGAAGCATCGGAATCTAAAACTAGTCTCACAGGAGAGATTCAAATCATAGATAGTTAGAGTGTCAGTCCTCTTGTACTTAAGTCGGTATTGTGCCTCTTGTATTAAATTCGGATGCAATTTCTGTGTTTCATCGTCAATAAGAAGGTCCAAGGGATACACTACACCTTAAGTGAAGCATCGGAATCTAAAACTGGACTCACAGGAGAGGTTCAAATCATAGACAGTTAGAGTGTCATCCCTCTTGTACTTAAGTCGGCATTGTGCCTTCTATATTAATTTCGGATGCAAACTCTGTGTTTCATCGTCAATAAGAAGGTCCAAGGGATACAGTAAACCTGAAGTGAAGCATCGGAATCTAAAACTGGACTCACAGGAGGGGTTCAAATCACAGAAAGTGAGTGTGTCAGTCCTCTTTTACTTAAGTCGGCATTGTGCTTTTCGAATTTAATTCCGATGCAATTTCTGTGTTTCATCGTCAATAAGAATGTCCAAGTGATACAGTAAACCTGAAGTGAAGCATCGGAATCTAAAACTGGACTCACAGGAGAGGTTCAAATCATAGAATGGGAGAGTGTCAGTCCTCTTGTACTTAGAACGGCATTATGCTATTTGTATTAAATTCGGATGCAATTTCTGTGTTTCATCGTCAATAAGAAGGTGCAAGGGATACAGTAAACCTGAAGTGAAGCATCGGAATCTCAAACTGGACTCACAGGAGAGATTCAAATCATAGAAAGTTAGAGTGTTACTCCTCTTGTACTTAAGTCGGTATTGTGCCTTTTGTATTAAATTCGGATGCAATTTCTGTATTTCATCGTCAATAAGAAGGTCCAAGGGATACAGTAAACCTTAAGGGAAGCATCGGAATCTAAAACTGGACTCACAGGAGAGGTTCAAATCACACAATGTTAGAGTGTCAGTCCTCTTTTACTTAAGTCGGCATTGTGCCTTTTGTATTAAATTCGGATGAAATTTCTGTGTTTGATCGTCAATAAGAACTTCCAAGGGATACAGTAAACCTGAAGTGAAGCATCTGAATCTAAAACTGGACTCACTGGAGAGGTTCAAATCATGGAAAGTGAGAGTGTCAGCCCTCTTGTACTAAAGTCGGCATTGTGCCTTTTGTATTAAATTCGGATGAAATTTCTGTGTTTCATCGTCAATAAGAAGGTGCAAGGTATACAGTAAGCCTGAAGTGAAGCATCGGAATCTAAAACTGCACTCACATTAGAGGTTCAAATCATAGAGAGTGAGAGTGTCATTCCTCTTGTACTTGAGTCAGCATTGTGCCATTTGTATTAAATTCGGATGCAATTTCTGTGTTTCATCGTCAATAAGAAGGTCCAAGGGATACTGTAAACCTGAAGTGAAGCATCGGAATTCAAAACTAGACTCACAGGAGAGGTTCGTCATCATCGAAAGATAGAGTGTCAGTCCTCTTGCACTTAAGTCGGCATTGTGCCTTTTGTGTTAAATTCGGATGCAAACTCTGTGTTTCATCGTCAACAAGAAGGTGCTAGGTATACAGTAAACCTGAAGTGAAGCATCGGAATCTAAGACTGGACTCACAGGAGAGGTTCAAAACATAGAATGTGAGAGTGTCAGTCCTATTGTACTTAAGTCAGTATTGTGCCTTTTGTATTAAATTCGAATGCCAATTCTGTGTTTCATCGTCAATAAGAAGGTCCAAGGGATACAGTAAACCTGAAGTGAAGCATCAGAATCTAAAACTGGACTTGCAGGAGAGTTTCAAATCATAGGGAGTTAGAGTGTCACTCCTCTTGTACTTAAGTCGGTATTGCGATTTTTGTATTAAATTCGGATGCAATTTCTGTGTTTCATCGTCAATAAGAAGGTCCAAGGGATACAGTAAACCTTAAGTGAACAACTGAATCTAATACTGGACTCACGGGAGAGGTTCAAATCATAGTGTGTTAAAGTGTCAGTCCACTTTTACTTAAGTCGGCATTGTGCCTTTCGTATTACATTCGGATGCAATTTCTGTGTTTCATCGTCAATAAGAAGATCCAAGGGATACAGTAAACCTGAAGTGAAGCATCGGATTCTAAAACTGGACTCACAGGAGAGGTTCAAATCATACAAAGTTAGAGTGTCCGTCCTCTTTTACTTATGTCGGCATTGTGCCTTTAGTATTAAATTCTGATGCAATTTCTGTGTTTCATCGTCAATAAGATGGTGCACGGTATACAGTAAACCTGAAGTGAAGCATCGGAATCTAAAACTGGACTCACATCAGAGGTTCAAATCATAGAAAGTGAGAGTGTCAGTCCTCTTGTACTTAAGTCGGCATTGTGCCATTTGTATTAAATTTGGATGCAATTTATGTGCTTCATCATCAATAAGAAGGTCCAAGGGATACAGTTAACCTGAAGTGAAGCATCGGAATCTAAAACTGGACTCACAGGAGAGGTTCATACCATAGAAATTTAGAATGTCAGTCCTCTTGTACTTAAGTCGGCATGTGCCTTTTGTTCTAAATTCGGATGCAAGTTCTGTGTTTCATCGTCAATTAGAAGCTCCAAGGGATATAGTATTCTTGATGTGAAGCATCGGAATGTAAAACTGGACTCACAGGAGAGGTTCAAATCATAGAATGTTAGAGTGTTAGTCCTCTTTTACTTAAGTCGGCATTGAGCCTTTTGTATTAAATTCGGAAGCAATGTCTTTGTTTCACCGTCAATAAGAATGTCCAAGGGATACAGTAAACCTGAAGTGAAGCATCGGAATCAAAAACTGGACTCACAGGAGGGGTTCAAATCATAGAAAGTGAGAGTGTCAGTCCTCTTTTACTTAAGTTGGCATTGTGCTTTTTGGATTTAATTCCGATGCAATTTCTGTGTTTCATCGTCAATAAGAAGGTCCAAGAGATACAGTAAACCTGAAGTGAAGCATCGGAATCTCAAACTGGACTCACAGGAGAGATTCAAATCATAGATAGTTAGAGTGTTACTCCTCTTGTACTTAAGTCGTTATTGTGCCTTTTGTATTAAATTCGAATGCAATTTCTGTGTTTCATCGTCAATAAGAAAGTCCAAGGGATACAGTAAACCTTAAGGGAAGCATCGGAATCTAAAACTGGACTCACAGGAGAGGTTCAAATCATAGAATGTTAGAGTGTCAGTCCTCTTTTACTTAAGTCGGCATTGTGCCTTTTGTATTAAATTCGGATGAAATTTCTGTGTTTAATCGTCAATAAGAACGTCCAAGGGATACAGTAAACCTGAAGTGAAGCATCGGAATCCTAAACTGGACTCACAGGGCAGGTTCAAATCATAGAAAGCCGGAGTGTCAGTCCTCTTGTACTTAAGTCGGCATTGTGCCTTTTGTATTAAATTCGGATGCAATTTCAGTGTTTCATCGTCAACAAGAAGGTGCTAGGTATACAGTAAACCTGAAGTGAAGCATCAGAATCTAAGACTGGACTCACAGGAGAGGTTCAAATCATAGAAAGTGAGAGTGTCAGTCCTCTTGACTTAAGTCGGTATTGTGTCTTTTGTATTAAATTCGGATGCCAATTATGTGTTCCATCGTCAATAAGAAGGTCCAAAGGATACAGTAAACCTGAAGTGAAGCATCAGAATCTAAACCTGGACTCACAGGAGAGGTTCAAATCATAGAGAATGTCAGTCCTCTTGTACTTAAGACAGCATTGTGATATTTGTATTACATTCGGATGCAATTTCTATGTTTCATCGTCAATAAGAAGGTCCAAGGGATACAGTAAACCTGAAGTGAAGCATCGGAATCTAAAACTGGACTCACAGGAGAGATTCAAATCATAGAATGTTAGAAAGTTACTCCTCTTGTACTTAAGTCGGTATTGTGCTTTTGTATTAAATTCGGATGCAATTTCTGTGTTTCATCGTCAATAAAAAGGTCCAAGGGATACAGTAAACCTTAAGGGAAGCATCGGAATCTAAAACTGGATTCACAGGAGGGGTTCAAATCATAGATTGTTAGAGTGTCAGTCCTCTTTTACTTAAGTTGGCATTGTGCCTTTTTTATTAAATTCGGATGAAATTTCTGTGTTTATTCGTCGATAAGAAGTTCCAAGGGATACAGTAAACCTGAAGTAAAGCATCGGAATCTAAAACTGGACTCACAGGAGAGGTTCAAATCATAGAAAGTTAGAGTGTCACTCCTCTTGTACTTAAGTCGGCATTGTGCCTATTTAATTTAATTCCCATGCAATCTCTGTGTTTTATCGTCAATAAGAACGTCCAAGGGGTACAGTAAACCTGAAGTGAGCAACGGAATCTAAAACTGGACTTACAGGTGAGGTTCAAATCATAGAAAGTTAGAGTGTCATCCCCCTTGTACTTAAGTCGGCATTATGCCTTATATATTAAATTCGGATGCAAACTCTGTGTTTCATCGTCAATAAGAAGGTCCAAGGGATACAGGAAACCAGAAGTGAAGCATTGGAATCTAAAACAGGACTCACAGGAGGGGTTTAAATCATAGAAGGTGAGAGTGTCAGTCCTTTTGTACTTAAGACGGCATTATGCCATTTGTATTTAATTCGGATGCAATTTCTGTGTTTCATCGTCAATAAGTAGGTCCAAGGGATACAGTAAACGTGAAGTGAAGCATCGGAATCTCAAACTGAACTCACAGGAGAGATTCAAATCATAGAAAGTTAGAGTGTTACTCCTCTGGTACTTGAGTCGGTATTGTGCCTTTTTTATTAAATTCGGATACAATTTCTGTGTTTCATCGTCAATAAGAATGTCCAAGGGATACAGTAAACGTAAAGTGAAGCATCGGAATCTAAAACTAGACTCACAGGAGAGGTTCAAATCATACAATGTTAGAGTGTCAGTCCTCATTTACTTAAGTCGGCATTGTGCGTTTTGTATTAAATTCCGATGCACTTTCTGTGTTTCATCGTCAATAAGATGGTGCAAGGTATACAGTAGACCGGAAGTGAAGTATCGGGATCTAAAACGGGACTCACAGGGGAGGATCAAATCATAGAACTTGAGAGTGTCACTCCTCTTGTACTTAAGTCGGTATTGTGCCCTTTGTATTAAATTCGGATGCAATTTCTGTCTTTCATCGTCAATAAGAAGGTCCAAGTGATACAGTAATCCTTAAGGGAAGCATCGGAATGTAAAACTGGACTCACAGGAGAGGTTCAAATCATAGAGTGTTAGAGTTTCAGTCCTCTTTTACTTAAGTCGGAATTGTGCCTTTTGAATTTAATTCCGATGCAATTTCTGTGTGTCATCGTCAATTAGAAGGTCCACGGGATACAGTAAACCTGAAGTGAAGCATCGGAGTCTAAAACTGGACTCACAGGAACGAATCAAATCATAGATAGTTAGAGTGTCAGTCCTCTTGTACTTAAGTCTGTATTGTGCCTTTTGCATTAAGTTCGGATGCAATTTCTGTGTTTCATCGTCAATAAGAAGGTCCAAGGGATACAGTAAACCTTAAGTGAAGCATCGGAAACTAATACTGGACTCACGGGAGAGGTTCAAATCATAGAGTGTTAGAGTGTCAGTCCTCTTTTACGTAAGTAGTCATTGTGCCTTTAGTATTACTTTCGGATGCAATTTCTGTGTTTCATCGTCAATAAGAAGGTCCAAGTGATACAGTAAACTTGAAGTGAAGCATCGGAATCTAAAACTGGACTCACAGGAGAGGTTTAAATCATACAAAGTTAGAGTGTCAGTTCTCTTTTACTTAAGTCGGAATTGTGCCTTTTGTATTAAATTTGGATGCAATTTCTGTTTTTCATCGTCAATAAGACGCTCCAAGGGATACAGTAAACCTTAAGGGAAGCATCGGAATCTAAAACTGGACTCACAGGAGAGGTTCAAATCATAGAATGTTATAGTGTCAGCCCTCTTTTACTTAAGTCGGCATTGTGCCTTTTGTATTAAATTCGGATGAAACTTCTGTGTTTAATCGTCAATAAGGAGGTCCAAGGGAAACAGTAAACCTGACGTGAAGCATCGGAATCTAAAACTGGACTCATAGGAGAGATTCAAATCATAGAAAGTTAGAGTGTTACTCCTCTTGTACTTATGTCGGTATTGTGCCTTTTGTATTAAATTCGGATGCAATTTCTGTGTTTCATCGTCAATAAGAAGGTCCAAGGGATACAGTAAACCTTAAGGGAAGCATTGGAATCTAAAACTGGACTCACAGGAGAGGTTCTAATCATAGAATGTTAGAGTGACAGTCCTCTTTTACTTAAGTCAGCTTTGTGCCTTTTGTATTAAATTCGGATGAAATTTCTGTGTTTAATCGTCAATAAGAAGGTCCAAGGGATACAGTAAACCTGAAGTGAAGCATCGCAATCTAAAACTGGACTCACAGGAGGGATTCAAATCATAGATAGTGAGAGTGTCAGTCCTCTTGTACTTAAGTCGGCATTGTGCCTTTTATATTAAATTCCGATACAATTTCTGTGTCTTATCGTCAATAAGAAGGACCAATAGATACAGTAAACCTGAATGGAAGCATCGGAATCTAAAACTGGACTCACAGGAGAGGTTCAAATCATAGAATGTTAGAGTGTCAGTCCTCTTTTACGTAAGTAGTCATTGTGCCTTTAGTATTACTTTCGGATGCAATATCTGTGTTTCATCGTCAATAAGAAGGTCCAAGTGATACAGTAAACTTGAAGTGAAGCATCGGAATCTAAAACTGGACTCACAGGAGAGGTTTAAATCATACAAAGTTAGAGTGTCAGTTCTCTTTTACTTAAGTCGGCATTGTGCCTTTTGTATTAAATTCGGATGTAATTTCTGTGTTTCATCGTCAATAAGATGGTGCAAGGTATACAGTAAACCTGAAGTGAAGCATCTGAATCTAAAACTGGACTCATAGGAGAGATTCAAATCATAGAAAGTTAGAGTGTTACTCCTCTTGTACTTAAGTCGGTATTGTGCCTTTTGTATTAAATTCGGATGCAATTTCTGTTTTTCATCGTCAATAAGACGCTCCAAGGGATACAGTAAACCTTAAGGGAAGCATCGGAATCTAAAACTGGACTCACAGGAGAGGTTCAAATCATAGAATGTTAGAGTGTCAGTCCTCTTTTACTTAAGTCGGCATTGTGCCTTTTGTATTAAATTCGGATGAAATTTCTGTGTTTAATCGTCAATAAGAACGTCCAAGGGATACAGTAAACCTGAAGTGAAGCATCGGAATCCTAAACTGGACTCACAGGGCAGGTTCAAATCATAGAAAGCCGGAGTGTCAGTCCTCTTGTACTTAAGTCGGCATTGTGCCTTTTGTATTAAATTCGGATGCAATTTCAGTGTTTCATCGTCAACAAGAAGGTGCTAGGTATACAGTAAACCTGAAGTGAAGCATCAGAATCTAAGACTGGACTCACAGGAGAGGTTCAAATCATAGAAAGTGAGAGTGTCAGTCCTCTTGACTTAAGTCGGTATTGTGCCTTTTGTATTAAAATCGGATGCCAATTATGTGTTCCATCGTCAATAAGAAGGTCCAAAGGATACAGTAAACCTGAAGTGAAGCATCAGAATCTAAACCTGGACTCACAGGAGAGGTTCAAATCATAGAGAATGTCAGTCCTCTTGTACTTAAGACAGCATTGTGATATTTGTATTAAATTCGTATGCAATTTCTATGTTTCATCGTCAATAAGAAGGTCCAAGGGATACAGTAAACCTGAAGTGAAGCATCGGAATCTAAAACTGGACTCACAGGAGAGATTCAAATCATAGAATGTTAGAAAGTTACTCCTCTTGTACTTAAGTCGGTATTGTGCTTTTGTATTAAATACGGATGCAATTTCTGTGTTTCATCGTCAATAAAAAGGTCCAAGGGATACAGTAAACCTTAAGGGAAGCATCGGAATCTAAAACTGGATTCACAGGAGGGGTTCAAATCATAGATTGTTAGAGTGTCAGTCCTCTTTTACTTAAGTTGGCATTGTGCCTTTTTTATTAAATTCGGATGAAATTTCTGTGTTTATTCGTCGATAAGAAGTTCCAAGGGATACAGTAAACCTGAAGTAAAGCATCGGAATCTAAAACTGGACTCACAGGAGAGGTTCAAATCATAGAAAGTTAGAGTGTCATCCCTCTTGTACTTAAGTCGGCATTATGCCTTATATATTAAATTCGGATGCAAACTCTGTGTTTCATCGTCAATAAGAAGGTCCAAGGGATACAGGAAACCAGAAGTGAAGCATTGGAATCTAAAACAGGACTCACAGAAGGGGTTTAAATCATAGAAGGTGAGAGTGTCAGTCCTTTTGTACTTAAGACGGCATTATGATATTTGTATTTAATTCGGATGCAATTTCTGTGTTTCATCGTCAATAAGTAGGTCCAAGGGATACAGTAAACGTGAAGTGAAGCATCGGAATCTCAAACTGAACTCACAGGAGAGATTCAAATCATAGAAAGTTAGAGTGTTACTCCTCTGGTACTTGAGTCGGTATTGTGCCTTTTTTATTAAATTCGGATACAATTTCTGTGTTTCATCGTCAATAAGAATGTCCAAGGGATACAGTAAACGTAAAGTGAAGCATCGGAATCTAAAACTAGACTCACAGGAGAGGTTCAAATCATACAATGTTAGAGTGTCAGTCCTCATTTACTTAAGTCGGCATTGTGCGTTTTGTATTAAATTCCGATGCAATTTCTGTGTTTCATCGTCAATAAGATGGTGCAAGGTATACAGTAGACCGGAAGTGAAGCATCGGGATCTAAAACGGGACTCACAGGGGAGGATCAAATCATAGAACTTGAGAGTGTCAGTCCTCTTTTACTTAAGTCGGAATTGTGCCTTTAGAATTCAATTCCGATGCAATTCCTGTGTGTCATCGGCAATTAGAAGGTCCACGGGATACAGTAAATCTGAAGTGAAGCATCGGAGTCTAAAACTGGACTCACAGGAAAGATTCAAATCGTAGATAGTTAGAGTGTCACTCCTCTTGTACTTAAGTCGGTATTGTGCCCTTTGTATTAAATTCGGATGCAATTTCTGTCTTTCATCGTCAATAAGAAGGTCCAAGTGATACAGTAATCCTTAAGGGAAGCATCGGAATGTAAAACTGGACTCACAGGAGAGGTTCAAATCATAGAGTGTTAGAGTTTCAGTCCTCTTTTACTTAAGTCGGAATTGTGCCTTTTGAATTTAATTCCGATGCAATTTCTGTGTGTCATCGTCAATTAGAAGGTCCACGGGATACAGTAAACCTGAAGTGAAGCATCGGAGTCTAAAACTGGACTCACAGGAACGATTCAAATCATAGATAGTTAGAGTGTCAGTCCTCTTGTACTTAAGTCGGCATTGTGCCTTTTATATTAAATTCCGATACAATTTCTGTGTCTTATCGTCAATAAGAAGGACCAATAGATACAGTAAACCTGAATGGAAGCATCGGAATCTAAAACTGGACTCACAGGAGAGGTTCAAATCATAGAATGTTAGAGTGTCAGTCCTCTTTTACGTAAGTAGTCATTGTGCCTTTAGTATTACTTTCGGATGCAATATCTGTGTTTCATCGTCAATAAGAAGGTCCAAGTGATACAGTAAACTTGAAGTGAAGCATCGGAATCTAAAACTGGACTCACAGGAGAGGTTTAAATCATACAAAGTTAGAGTGTCAGTTCTCTTTTACTTAAGTCGGCATTGTGCCTTTTGTATTAAATTCGGATGCAATTTCTGTGTTTCATCGTCAATAAGATGGTGCAAGGTATACAGTAAACCTGAAGTGAAGCATCTGAATCTAAAACTGGACTCATAGGAGAGATTCAAATCATAGAAAATTAGAGTGTTACTCCTCTTGTACTTAAGTCGGTATTGTGCCTTTTGTATTAAATTCGGATGCAATTTCTGTTTTTCATCGTCAATAAGACGCTCCAAGGGATACAGTAAACCTTAAGGGAAGCATCGGAATCTAAAACTGGACTCACAGGAGAGGTTCAAATCATAGAATGTTATAGTGTCAGTCCTCTTTTACTTAAGTCGGCATTGTGCCTTTTGTATTCAATTCGGATGAAACTTCTGTGTTTAATCGTCAATAAGGAGGTCCAAGAGAAACAGTAAACCTGACGTGAAGCATCGGAATCTAAAACTGGACTCATAGGAGAGATTCAAATCATAGAAAGTTAGAGTGTTACTCCTCTTGTACTTATGTCGGTATTGTGCCTTTTGTATTAAATTCGGATGCAATTTCTGTGTTTCATCGTCAATAAGAAAGTCCAAGGGATACAGTAAACCTTAAGGGAAGCATTGGAATCTAAAACTGGACTCACAGGAGAGGTTCAAATCATAGAATGTTAGAGTGACAGTCCTCTTTTACTTAAGTCAGCTTTGTGCCTTTTGTATTAAATTCGGATGAAATTTCTGTGTTTAATCGTCAATAAGAAGGTCCAAGGGATACAGTAAACCTGAAGTGAAGCATCGCAATCTAAAACTGGACTCACAGGAGGGATTCAAATCATAGATAGTGAGAGTGTCAGTCCTCTTGTACTTAAGTCGGCATTGTGCCTTTTATATTAAATTCCGATACAATTTCTGTGTCTTATCGTCAATAAGAAGGACCAATGGATACAGTAAACCTGAATGGAAGCATCGGAATCTAAAACTGGACTCACAGGAGGGGTTCAAATCATAGACAGTGAGAGTGTCAGTCCTCTTTTACTTAAGTCGGCATTGTGCTTTTCGAATTTAATTCCGATGCAATTTCTGTGATTCATCGTCAATAAGAATGTCCAAGGGATACAGTAA
Source organism: Schistocerca piceifrons (assembly GCF_021461385.2). Taxonomy (NCBI): domain Eukaryota; kingdom Metazoa; phylum Arthropoda; class Insecta; order Orthoptera; family Acrididae; genus Schistocerca; species Schistocerca piceifrons. Next base: position 74,767 of record NW_025728328.1, on the reverse strand, counting down.
ACCTGAAGTGAAGCACCGGTATCTAAAACTGGACTCACAATAGAGGTTCAAATCATAGAAAGTGAGAGTGTCAGTCCTCTGGTACTTAAGTCGGCATTGCGCCATTTGTATTAAATTCGGATGCAATTTCTGTGTTTCATCGTCAATAAGAAGGTGGAAGGGATACAGTAAACCTGAAGTGAAGCATCGGAATCTTAAACTGGACTCATAGGAGAGATTCAAATCATAGAAAGTTAGAGTGTTACTCCTCTTGTACTTAAGTCGGTATTGTGCCTTTTGTATTAAATTCGGATGCAATTTCTGTGTTTCATCGTCAATAAGAAGGTCCAAGAGATACAGTAAACGTTAAGGGAAGCATCGGAATATAAAAGTGGAATCACAGGAGAGGTTCAAATCATAGAAAGTGAGAGTGTCAGTCCTCTTTTACTTACGTCGGAATTGTGCATTTTGAATTTAATTCCGATGCAATTTCCGTGTGTCATCGTCAATAAGAAGGTCCAAGGGATACAGTAAACCTGAAGTGAAGCATCGGAATCTTAAACTGGACTCATAGGAGAGATTCAAATCATAGAAAGTTACTCCTCTTGTACGTAAGTCGGTATTGTGACTCTTGTATTAAATTCGGATGCAATTTCTGTGTTTCATCGTCAATAAGAAGGTCCAAGGGATACAGTGAACCTGAAGTGAAGCAACGGAATCTAAAACTGCACTCACAGGAAAGGTTCAAATCATAGATAGTGAGAGTGTCAGTCCTCTTTTACTTAAGTCGGAATTGTGCCTTTTGAATTTAATTCTGATGCAGTTTCTGTGTGTCATCGTCAATAAGAAGGTCCAAGGGATACAGTAAACCTGAAGTGAAGCATCGGAATCTAAAACTGGACTCACAGGAAAGATTCAAATCATAGATAGAATGTCACTCCTCTTGTACTTAAGTCGGTATTGTGCCTTTTGTATTAAATTCGGATGCGATTTCTGTGTTTCATCATAAATAAGAAGCTCCAATGGATACAGTAAACCTTAAGGGAAGGATCGGAATCTAAAAATGGACTCACAGGAGAGGTTCAAATCATAGAATGTTAGAGTGTCAGTCCTCTTTTACTTAAGTCGGCATTGTGCCTTTTGTATTAAATTCGGATGAAATTTCTGTGTTTAATCGTCAATAAGAAGGTCCAAGGGATACAGTAAACCTGAAGTGAAGCATCGGAATCTAAAACTGGACTCACAGGAGGGATTCAAATCATAGCTAGTGAGAGTGTCAGTCCTCTTGTACTTAAGTCGGCATTGTGTCTTTTATATTAAATTCCGATACAATTTCTGTGTCTTATCGTCAATAAGAAGGACCAATGGATACAGTAAACCTGAAGGGAAGCATCGGAATCTAAAACTGGACTCACAGGAGAGGTTCAAATCATAGAATGTTAGAGTGTGAGTCCTCTTTTACTTAAGTCGGCATTGTGCCATTTGTATTAAATTCGGATGCAATTTCTGTGTTTCATCGTCAATAAGAAGGTCCAAGGGATACAGTAAACCTGAAGTGAAGCATTGGAATCTAAAACTAGACTCACAGGAGAGGTTCAAATCATAGAAAGTGGCAGTGTCAGTCTTCTTGTACTTAAGTCGGCATTGTGCCTTTTGAATTTAATTCCGATGCAATTTCTTTGTTTCATCGTCAATAAGAAGGTGCAAGGTATACAATAAACCTGAAGTGAGAGCATCGGAATCTAAAACTGGACTCACAGGAGAGGTTCGAATCATGGAAAGTGAGAGTGTCAGTCCTCTTGTACTTAAGTCGCCATTGTGCCTTTTGTATTAAATTTGGATAGAATTTCTGTGTTTCATCGTCAATAAGAAGATCCACGGGATACAGTAAACCTGAAGTAAAACATCGGAATCTAAATCTGTACTCACAGGAGAGGTTCAAATCATAGAAAGTTAGAGTGTCATCCCTCTTGTACTTAAGTCGGCATTGTGCCTTATATATTAAATTCGGATGCAAACTCTGTGTTTCATCGTCAATAAGAAGGTCCAAGGGATACAGTAAACCTAATGTGAAGCATCGGAATCTAAAACTGGACTCACAGGAGGGGTTCAAATCATAGACAGTGAGAGTGTCAGTCCTCTTTTACTTAAGTCGGCATTGTGCTTTTCGAATTTAATTCCGATGCAATTTCTGTGATTCATCGTCAATAAGAATGTCCAAGGGATACAGTAAACCTGAAGTGAAGCACCGGTATCTAAAACTGGACTCACAGGACAGGTTCAAATCATAGAGAGTGAGAGTGTTAGTCCTCTTGTATATAAGTCGGTATTGTGCCATTTGTATTAAATTCGGTTGCAATTTCTGTGTTTCATCGTCAATAAGAAGGTCCAAGGGATACAGTAGACCTGAAGTGATGCATCGGAATCTAAAACTGGACTCACAGGAGAGATTGAAATCATAGAAAGTTAGAGTGTTACTCCTCTTGTACTTAAGTCGGTATTGTGCCTTTTGTGTTAAATTCGGATGCAATTTCTGTTTTCCATCGTCAATAAAAAGGTCCAAGGGATACAGTAAACCTTAAGGGAAGCGTCGGAATCTAAAACTGGACTCACAGGAGGGGTTCAAATCATAGAAAGTGAGAGTGTCAGTCCTCTTTTACTTAAGTCGGCACTGTGCTTTTTGAATTTAATTCCGATGCAATATCTGTGTTTCATCGTCAATAAGAAGGTCCAAGGGATACAGTAAACCTGAAGTGAAGCATCGGAATCTAAAACTGGACTCACAGGAGAAGTTCAAATCATAGAAAGTTAGAGTGTCAGTGCTCTTGTACTTAAGTCGGCATTGTGCCCTTATATTAAATTCGGATGCAATTTCTGTGTTTCACCGTCAATAAGAAAGTCCAAGGGATACAGTAAACCTGAAGTGAAGCATCGGAATCTAAAACTGGACTCACATCAGAGGTTCAAATCATATAAAGTGAGAGTGTCAGTCCTCTTCTACTTAAGTCGGCATTGTGCCATTGGTATTAAATTCGGATACAATTTGGGTGTCTCATCGTCAATAAGAAGGTCCAAGGGATACAGGTAACCTGAAGTGAAGCATCCAAACCTAAAACTGGACTCACAGGAGAGGTTCATATCATAGAAAGTTAGAATGTCAGTCCACTTGTCCGTAAGTCGGCATTGTGCATTTTGTTCTAAATTCGGATGCAATTTCCGTGTTTCATCGTCAATAAGAAGGTCCAAGGGATACAGTAAATCTGAAGTGAAACATCGGAATCTAAATCTGGACTCACAGTAGAGGTTCAAATCATAGAAAGTTAAAGTGTCACTCCTCTTGTATTTGAGTCGGTATTCTGCCTTTTGTATTGAATTCAGATGCAATTTCTTTGTTTCATCGTCAATAACAAGGTCCAAGGGATATAGTAAACCTGAAGTGAAGCATCGGAATCTAAAACTGGACTCACAGGAGAAGTTCAAATCATAGAAAGTTAGAGTGTCAGTCCTCTTGTACTTAAGTCGGCATTTTGCCTTTTGTATTAAATTCGGTTGCAATTTCTGTGTTTCACCGTCAATAAGAAAGTCCAAGGGATACAGTAAACTTAAAGTGAAGCATCAGAATCTAAAACTGGACTCACAGGACAGGTTCAAATCATAGAGAGTTAGAGTGTCACTCCTCTCGTACTTAAGTCGGTATTGTGCGTTTTGTGTTAAATTCGGATGCAATTTCTGTGTATTACCGTCAATAAGAAGGTCCAAGGGATACAGTAAACATTAAGGGAAGCGTCGGAATCTAAAACTGGCCTCACATTAGAGGTTCAAATCATAGAAAGTGAGAGTGTTAGTCCTCTTGTACTTAAGTCGGCATTGTGCCATTTGTATTAAATTCGGTTGCAATTTCTGTGTTTAATCGTCAATAAGAAGGTCCAATTGATACAGTAAACCTGAAGTGAAGCATCGGAATCTAAAACTGGAGTCACAGGAGAGGTTCAAATCATAGAAAGTTAGAGTGTCAGTCCTCTTCTACTTAAGTCGGCATTGTGCCTTTTGTATTAAATTCCGATGCAATTTCAGTGTCTCATCGTCAATAAAAAGGTGCAAGGTATACAGTAAACCTGAAGTGAAGCATCGGAATCTAAAACATGTCTCACAGGAGAGGTTCAAATCAAAGAAAGTGAGAGTGTCAGTCCTCTTGTACTTACGTCGGCATTGTGCAATTTGTATTAAATTCGGATGCAATTTCTGTGTTTCATCGTCAATAAGAAGGTCCAAGGGATACAGAAAACCTGAAGTGAAGCATCGGAATCTAAAACTGGACTCACAGGAGAGGTTCAAATCATAGATAGTGAGAGTGTCAGTCTTCTTGTAATTAAGTCGGCATTATGCCATTTGTATTAAATTCAGATACAATTTCCGTGTTTCATCGTCTATAAGAAGGTCCAAGGGATACAGGAAACCTGAAGTGAAGCATCGGAATCAAAAACTGGACTCACAGGAGAAGTTCAAACCATAGAAAGTTAGAGACTCACTCCTCTTGTACTTACGTCGGTATTGTGCCTTTTGTATTGAATTCGGATGCCATTTCTTTGTTTCATCGTCAATAAGTAGGTCGAAGGGAGACAGTAAACCTGAAGTGAAGCATCGGAATCTGAAACTGGACTCACAGGAGAGGTTCATATCATAGAAAGTTAGAATGTCAGTCCTCTTGTACTTAATTCGGCATTGTGTGTTTTGTATTAAATTCGGATGCAATTCCCGTGTTTCATCGTGAATAAGGAGGTGCAAGGTATACAGTAAACCTGAAGTGAAGCAACGGAATCTAAAAGTGGACTCGCAGGAGTGGTTCAAATCATAGAAACCGAGAGTGTCAGTCCTCTAGTACTTAAGTCGGCATCGTGCCATTTGTATTAAATTGGGATGCAATTTCTGTGTTTCATCTTCAATAAGAAGGTCCAATCTATACAGTAAACCTGAAGTGAAGCATCGGAATCTAAAACTGGACTCAGAGGAGAGGTTCAAATCATAGAAAGTTAGAGTGTCACTCCTATTGTACTTAAGTCGGTATTGTGCCTTTTGTATTAAATTCGGATGCAATTTCTGTGGTTCGTCGTCAATAAGAATGTCCAACGGATACAGTAAACCTGAATTAAAGCATCGGAATCTAAAACTGGATGCACAGGAGAGGTTCAAATCATAGAAAGTTAGAATGTCAGTCCTCTTGTACTTCAGTCGGCATTGTGCGTTTTGAATTTAATTCCGATGTAATTTCTGTGCTTCATCGTCAATAAGAAGGTCCAAAGGATACAGAAAACCTGAAGTGAAGCATCGGAATTAAAACTAGATTTACAGGAGAGGTTCAAATCAAAGAAAGTGAGAGTGTCAGTCCTCTTGTACTTAAGTCGGCATTGTGCGTTTTGAATTTAATTCCGATGCAATTTCTGTGTGTCATCGTCAATAAGAAGGTCAAAGGGATACAGTAAACCTGAAGTGAAGCTTCCGAATCTAAAACTGGACTCACAGGAAAGATTCAAATCATAGATAGTTAGAGTGTCAGTCTTCTTGTACATAAGTCAGTATTGTGCCTCTTGTATTAAATTCGGATGCAATTTCTGTGTTTCATCGTCAATAAGAAGGTCCAAGGGACACAGTAATCCTCAAGTGAAACATCGGAATCTAAAAGTGGACTCACAGGAGAGGTTCGAATCATAGAAAGTTAGAGTGTCAGTCTACTTTTACTTAAGTCGACATTGTGTCCTTTGTATTAAATTGCGATGCAATTTCTGTGTCTCATCGTCAATAAGAAGGTGCAAGGTACACAGTAAACCTGAAGTGAAGCATCGGAATCTAAAACTGGACTCACAGGAGAGGTTCATATCATAGAAACTGAGAGTGTCAGACCTCTTGTACTTAAGTCGGCATTGTGCCAATTGTATTAAATTCGGATGCAATTTCTGTGTTTCATCGTCAGTAAGAAGGTCCAAGGGATACAGTAAAACTGAAGTGAAACATCGGAATCTAAATCTGGACTCACAGGAGAGGTTCAAATCATAGAAAGTTAGAGTGTCACTCCTCTTGTACTTGAGTCGGTATTGTGCCTTTTGTATTGAATTCGGATGCAATTTCTGTGTTTCATCGTCAATAACAAGGTCCAAGGGATATAGTAAACCTGAAGTGAAGCATCGGAATCTAAATCTGGCCTCACAGGAGAAGTTCAAATCATAGAAAATTAGAGTGTCAGTCCTGTTGTACTTATGTAGGCATTGTGCCTTTTGTATTAAATTCGGATGCAATTTCTGTGTTTCACCGTCAATAAGAAAGTCCAAGGGATACAGTAAACCTGAAGTGAAGCATCGGAATCTAAAACTGGACTCACAGGAGAGGTTCAAATCATAGAGAGTTAGAGTGTCACTCCTCTTGTACTTGAGTCGGTATTGTGCCTTTTGTATTGAATTCGGATGCAATTTCTGTTTTTCATCGTCAATAACAAGGTCCAAGGGATATAGTAAACCTGAAGTGAAGCATCAGAATCTAAAACTGGACTCACAGGAGACGTTCAAATCATAGAAAGTTAGAGTGTCATTCCTCTTGTACTTAAGTCGCATTGTGCCTTTTGAAGTTAATTCCGATGCAATTTCTTTGTTTCATCGTCAATAAGAAGGTGCAAGGTATACAGTAAACCTGAAGTGAAGCATCGGAATCTAAAACTGGACTCACAGGAGAGGTTCGAAACATGGAAAGTGAGAGTGTCAGTCCTCTTTTACTTAAGTCGGCATTGTGCTTTTTGAATTTAATTCCGATGCAATTTCTGTGATTCATCGTCAATAAGAAGGTCCAAGGGATACAGTAAACCTGAAGTAAAGCATCGGAATCTAAAACTGGACTCACAGGAGGGGTTCAAATCATAGAAAGTGAGAGTGTCAGTCCTCTTTTACTTAAGTCGGCATTGTGCTTTTTGAATTTAATTCCGATGCAATTTCTTTGTTTCATCGTCAATAAGAAGGTGCAAGGTATACAGTAAACCTGAAGTGAAGCATCGGAATCTAAAACTGGACTCACAGGAGAGGTTCGAAACATGGAAAGTGAGAGTGTCAGTCCTCTTTTACTTAAGTCGGCATTGTGCTTTTTGAATTTAATTCCGATGCAATTTCTGTGATTCATCGTCAATAAGAAGGTCCAAGGGATACAGTAAACCTGAAGTAAAGCATCGGAATCTAAAACTGGACTCACAGGAGGGGTTCAAATCATAGAAAGTGAGAGTGTCAGTCCTCTTTTACTTAAGTCGGCATTGTGCTTTTTGAATTTAATTCCGATGCAATTTCTGTGTTTCATCGTCAATAAGAAGGTCCAAGGGATACAGTAAACCTGAAGTGAAGCATCGGAATCTAAAACTGGACTCACAGAAGGGGTTCAAATCATAGAAAGTGAGAGTGTCAGTCCTCTTTTACTTAAGTCGGCATTGTGCTTTTTGAATTTAATTCCGATGCAATTTCTGTGTTTCATCGTCAATAAGAAGGTCCAAGGGATACAGTAAACCTTAAGGGAAGCGTCGGAATCTAAAACTGGACTCACAGGAGAGGTTCAAATCATAGAAAGTGAGAGTGTTAGTCCTCTTGTATATAAGTCGGTATTGTGCCATTTGTATTAAATTCGGTTGCAATTTCTGTGTTTCATCGTCAATAAGAAGGTCCAAGGGATACAGTAAACCTGAAGTGATGCATCGGAATCTAAAACTGGACTCACAGGAGAGATTGAAATCATAGAAAGTTAGAGTGTTACTCCTCTTGTACTTAAGTCGGTATTGTGCCTTTTGTGTTCAATTCGGATGCAATTTCTGTTTTTCATCGTCAATAAAAAGGTCCAAGGGATACAGTAAACCTTAAGGGAAGCGTCGGAATCTAAAACTGGACTCACAGGAGGGGTTCAAATCATAGAAAGTGAGAGTGTCAGTCCTCTTTTACTTAAGTCGGCACTGTGCTTTTTGAATTTAATTCCGATGCAATTTCTGTGTTTCATCGTCAATAAGAAGGTCCAAGGGATACAGTAAACCTGAAGTGAAGCATCGGAATCTAAAACTGGACTCACAGGAGAAGTTCAAATCATAGAAAGTTAGAGTGTCAGTGCTCTTGTACTTAAGTCGGCATTGTGCCCTTATATTAAATTCGGATGCAATTTCTGTGTTTCACCGCCAATAAGAAAGTCCAAGGGATACAGTAAACCTGAAGTGAAGCATCGGAATCTAAAACTGTACTCACATCAGAGGTTCAAATCATATAAAGTGAGAGTGTCAGTCCTCTTATACTTAAGTCGGCATTGTGCCATTGGTATTAAATTCGGATACAATTTGGGTGTTTCATCGTCAATAAGAAGGTCCAAGGGATACAGGTAACCTGAAGTGAAGCATCCAAACGTAAAACTGGACTCACAGGAGAGGTTCATATCATAGAAAGTTAGAATGTCAGTCCACTTGTCCTTAAGTCGGCATTGTGCATTTTGTTCTAAATTCGGATGCAATTTCCGTGTTCCATCGTCAATAAGAAGGTCCAAGGGATACAGTAAATCTGAAGTGAAACATCGGAATCTAAATCTGGACTCACAGTAGAGGTTCAAATCATAGAAAGTTAAAGTGTCACTCCTCTTGTATTTTAGTCGGTATTCTGGCTTTTGTATTGAATTCAGATGCAATTTCTTTGTTTCATCGTCAATAACAAGGTCCAAGGGATATAGTTAACCTGAAGTGAAGCATCGGAATCTAAAACTGGACTCACAGGAGAAGTTCAAATCATAGAAAGTTAGAGTGTCAGTCCTCTTGTACTTAAGTCGGCATTTTGCCTTTTGTATTAAATTCGGTTGCAATTTCTGTGTTTCACCGTCAATAAGAAAGTCCAAGGGATACAGTAAACTTAAAGTGAAGCATCAGAATCTAATACTGGACTCACAGGACAGGTTCAAATCATAGAGAGTTAGAGTGTCACTCCTCTCGTACTTAAGTCGGTATTGTGCGTTTTGTGTTAAATTCGGATGCAATTTCTGTGTATTACCGTCAATAAGAAGGTCCAAGGGATACAGTAAACATTAAGGGAAGCGTCGGAATCTAAAACTGGCCTCACATTAGAGGTTCAAATCATAGAAAGTGAGAGTGTTAGTCCTCTTGTACTTAAGTCGGCATTGTGCCATTTGTATTAAATTCGGTTGCAATTTCTGTGTTTCATCGTCAATAAGAATGTCCAAGGGATACAGTAAACCTGAATTGATGCATCGGAATCTAAAACTGGACTCACAGGAGAGATTAAAATCATAAAAAGTTAGAGTGTTAGTCCTCTTTTACTTAAGTCGGCATTGTGCCTTTTGTATTAAATTCGGATGAATTTTCTGTGTTTAATCGTCAATAAGAAGGTCCAATTGATACAGTAAACCTGAAGTGAAGCATCGGAATCTAAAACTGGACTCACAGGAGAGGTTCAAATCATAGAAAGTTAGAGTGTCAGTCCTCTTCTACTTAAGTCGGCATTGTGCCTTTTGTATTAAATTCCGATGCAATTTCAGTGTCTCATCGTCAATAAAAAGGTGCAAGGTATACAGTAAACCTGAAGTGAAGCATCGGAATCTAAAACATGTCTCACAGGAGAGGTTCAAATCAAAGAAAGTGAGAGTGTCAGTCCTCTTGTACTTACGTCGGCATTGTGCAATTTGTATTAAATTCGGATGCAATTTCTGTGTTTCATCGTCAATAAGAAGGTCCAAGGGATACAGAAAACCTGAAGTGAAGCATCGGAATCTAAAACTGGACTCACAGGAGAGGTTCAAATCATAGATAGTGAGAGTGTCAGTCTTCTTGTAATTAAGTCGGCATTATGCCATTTGTATTAAATTCAGATACAATTTCCGTGTTTCATCGTCTATAAGAAGGTCCAAGGGATACAGGAAACCTGAAGTGAAGCATCGGAATCCAAAACTGGACTCACAGGAGAAGTTCAAATCATAGAAAGTTAGAGACTCACTCCTCTTGTACTTACGTCGGTATTGTGCCTTTTGTATTGAATTCGGATGCCATTTCTTTGTTTCATCGTCAATAAGTAGGTCGAAGGGAGACAGTAAACCTGAAGTGAAGCATCGGAATCTGAAACTGGACTCACAGGAGAGGTTCAAATCATAGAAAGTTAGAATGTCAGTCCTCTTGTACTTAATTCGGCATTGTGTGTTTTGTATTAAATTCGGATGCAATTCCTGTGTTTCATCGTGAATAAGGAGGTGCAAGGTATACAGTAAACCTGAAGTGAAGCAACGGAATCTAAAACTGGACTCGCAGGAGTGGTTCAAATCATAGAAACCGAGAGTGTCAGTCCTCTAGTACTTAAGTCGGCATCGTGCCATTTGTATTAAATTGGGATGCAATTTCTGTGTTTCATCTTCAATAAGAAGGTCCAATCTATACAGTAAACCTGAAGTGAAGCATCGGAATCTAAAACTGGACTCAGAGGAGAGGTTCAAATCATAGAAAGTTAGAATGTCAGTCCTCTTGTACTTCAGTCGGCATTGTGCGTTTTGAATTTAATTCCGATGTAATTTCTGTGCTTCATCGTCAATAAGAAGGTCCAAAGGATACAGAAAACCTGAAGTGAAGCATCGGAATTAAAACTAGATTTACAGGAGAGGTTCAAATCAAAGAAAGTGAGAGTGTCAGTCCTCTTGTACTTAAGTCGGCATTGTGCGTTTTGAATTTAATTCCGATGCAATTTCTGTGTGTCATCGTCAATAAGAAGGTCAAAGGGATACAGTAAACCTGAAGTGAAGCTTCCGAATCTAAAACTGGACTCACAGGAAAGATTCAAATCATAGATAGTTAGAGTGTCAGTCTTCTTGTACATAAGTCAGTATTGTGCCTCGTGTATTAAATTCGGATGCAATTTCTGTGTTTCATCGTCAATAAGAAGGTCCAAGGGACACAGTAATCCTCAAGTGAAACATCGGAATCTAAAAGTGGACTCACAGGAGAGGTTCGAATCATAGAAAGTTAGAGTGTCAGTCCACTTTTACTTAAGTCGACATTGTGTCTTTTGTATTAAATTGCGATGCAATTTCTGTGTCTCATCGTCAATAAGAAGGTGCAAGGTACACAGTAAACCTGAAGTGAAGCATCGGAATCTAAAACTGGACTCACAGGAGAGGTTCATATCATAGAAACTGAGAGTGTCAGACCTCTTGTACTTAAGTCGGCATTGTGCCAATTGTATTAAATTCGGATGCAATTTCTGTGTTTCATCGTCAGTAAGAAGGTCCAAGGGATACAGTAAAACTGAAGTGAAACATCGGAATCTAAATCTGGACTCACAGGAGAGGTTCAAATCATAGAAAGTTAGAGTGTCACTCCTCTTGTACTTGAGTCGGTATTGTGCCTTTTGTATTGAATTCGGATGCAATTTCTGTGTTTCATCGTCAATAACAAGGTCCAAGGGATATAGTAAACCTGAAGTGAAGCATCGGAATCTAAATCTGGCCTCACAGGAGAAGTTCAAATCATAGAAAGTTAGAGTGTCAGTCCTGTTGTACTTATGTAGGCATTGTGCCTTTTGTATTAAATTCGGATGCAATTTCTGTGTTTCACCGTCAATAAGAAAGTCCAAGGGATACAGTAAACCTGAAGTGAAGCATCGGAATCTAAAACTGGACTCACAGGAGAGGTTCAAATCATAGAGAGTTAGAGTGTCACTCCTCTTGTACTTGAGTCGGTATTGTGCCTTTTGTATTGAATTCGGATGCAATTTCTGTTTTTCATCGTCAATAACAAGGTCCAAGGGATATAGTAAACCTGAAGTGAAGCATCAGAATCTAAAACTGGACTCACAGGACAGGTTCAAATCATAGAGAGTTAGAGTGTCACTCCTCTTGTACTTAAGTCGGTATTGTGCGTTTTGTATTAAATTCGAATGCAATATCTGTGTTTCATCGTCAATAAGAAGGTGCAATGCATACAGTAGACCTGAAGTGAAGCATCGGAATCTAAAACTGGACTCACAGGAGACGTTCAAATCATAGAAAGTTAGAGTGTCATTCCTCTTGTACTTAAGTCGCATTGTGCCTTTTGAAGTTAATTCCGATGCAATTTCTTTGTTTCATCGTCAATAAGAAGGTGCAAGGTATACAGTAAACCTGAAGTGAAGCATCGGAATCTAAAACTGGACTCACAGGAGAGGTTCGAAACATGGAAAGTGAGAGTGTCAGTCCTCTTTTACTTAAGTCGGCATTGTGCTTTTTGAATTTAATTCCGATGCAATTTCTGTGATTCATCGTCAATAAGAAGGTCCAAGGGATACAGTAAACCTGAAGTAAAGCATCGGAATCTAAAACTGGACTCACAGGAGGGGTTCAAATCATAGAAAGTGAGAGTGTCAGTCCTCTTTTACTTAAGTCGGCATTGTGCTTTTTGAATTTAATTCCGATGCAATTTCTGTGTTTCACCGTCAATAAGAAGGTCCAAGGGATACAGTAAACCTTAAGGGAAGCGTCGGAATCTAAAACTGGACTCACAGGAGAGGTTCAAATCATAGAAAGTGAGAGTGTTAGTCCTCTTGTACTTAAGTCGGTATTGTGCCATTTGTATTAAATTCGGTAGCAATTTCTGTGTTTCATCGTCAATAAGGAAGTCCAAGCGATACAGTAAACCTGAAGTGATGCACCGGAATCTAAAACTGGACTCACAAGAGAGATTGAAATCATAGAAAGTTAGAGTGTTACTCCTCTTGTACTTAAGTCGGAATTGTGCCTTTTGTATTAAATTCGGATGCAATTTCTGTGTTTCACCGTCAATAAGAAAGTCCAAGGGATACAGTAAACCAGAAGTGAAGCATCGGAATCTAAAACTGGACTCACAGGACAGGTTCAAATCATAGAGAGTTGGAGTGTCATTCCTCTTCTACTTAAGTCGGTATTGTGCGTTTTGTATTAAATTCGGATGCAATATCTCTGTTTCATCGTCAATAAGAAGGTGCAATGTATACAGTAGACCTGAAGTGAAGCATCGGAATCTGAAACTGGATTCACAGGAGACGTTCAAATCATAGAAAGTTAGAGTGTCATTCCTCTTGTACTTAAGTCGCATTGTGCCTTTTGAATTTAATTCCGATGCAATTTCTTTGTTTCATCGTCAATAAGAAGGTGCAAGGTATACAGTAAACCTGAAGTGAAGCATCGGAATCTAAAACTGGACTCACAGGAGAGGTTTGAAACATGGAAAGTGAGAGTGTCAGTCCTCTTTTACTTAAGTCGGCATTGTGCTTTTTGAATTTAATTTCGATGCAATTTCTGTGTTTCATCGTCATTAAGAAGGTCCAAGGGATACAGTAAACCTGAAGTGAAGCATCGGAATCTAAAACTGGACTCACAGGAGGGGTTCAAATCATAGAAAGTGAGAGTGTCAGTCCTCTTTTACTTAAGTCGGCATTGTGCTTTTTGAATTTAATTCCGATGCAATTTCTGTGTTTCATCGTCAATAAGAATGTCCAAGCGATACAGTAAACCTGAAGTGAAGCATCGGAATCTAAAACTGGATTCCCAGGAGAGGTTCAAATCATAGAAAGTGAGAGTGTTAGTCCTCTTGTACTTGAGTCGGTATTGTGCCTTTTGTATTGAATTCGGATGCAATTTCTGTTTTTCATCGTCAATAACAAGGTCGAAGGGATATAGTAAACCTGAAGTGAAGCATCAGAATCTAAAACTGGACTCACAGGACAGGTTCAAATCATAGAGAGTTAGAGTGTCACTCCTCTTGTACTTAAGTCGGTATTGTGCGTTTTGTATTAAATTCGGATGCAATATCTGTGTTTCATCGTCAATAAGAAGGTGCAATGCATACAGTAGACCTGAAGTGAAGCATCGGAATCTAAAACTGGACTCACAGGAGACGTTCAAATCATAGAAAGTTAGAGTGTCATTCCTCTTGTACTTAAGTCGCATTGTGCCTTTTGAAGTTAATTCCGATGCAATTTCTTTGTTTCATCGTCAATAAGAAGGTGCAAGGTATACAGTAAACCTGAAGTGAAGCATCGGAATCTAAAACTGGACTCACAGGAGAGGTTCGAAACATGGAAAGTGAGAGTGTCAGTCCTCTTTTACTTAAGTCGGCATTGTGCTTTTTGAATTTAATGCCGATGCAATTTCTGTGATTCATCGTCAATAAGAAGGTCCAAGGGATACAGTAAACCTGAAGTAAAGCATCGGAATCTAAAACTGGACTCACAGGAGGGGTTCAAATCATAGAAAGTGAGAGTGTCAGTCCTCTTTTACTTAAGTCGGCATTGTGCTTTTTGAATTTAATTCCGACGCAATTTCTGTGTTTCATCGTCAATAAGATGGTCCAAGGGATACAGTAATCCTTAAGGGAAGCGTCGGAATCTAAAACTGGACTCACAGGAGAGGTTCAAATCATAGAAAGTGAGAGTGTTAGTCCTCTTGTACTTAAGTCGGTATTGTGCCATTTGCATTAAATTCGGTAGCAATTTCTGTGTTTCATCGTCAATAAGGAAGTCCAAGGGATACAGTAAACCTGAAGTGATGCATCGGAATCTAAAACTGGACTCACAAGAGAGATTGAAATCATAGAAAGTTAGAGTGTTACTCCTCTTGTACTTAAGTCGGTATTGTGCCTTTTGTATTAAATTCGGATGCAATTTCTGTGTTTCACCGTCAATAAGAAAGTCCAAGGGATACAGTAAACCAGAAGTGAAGCATCGGAATCTAAAACTGGACTCACAGGACAGGTTCAAATCATACAGAGTTGGAGTGTCATTCCTCTTCTACTTAAGTCGGTATTGTGCGTTTTGTATTAAATTCGGATGCAATATCTGTGTTTCATCGTCAATAAGAAGGTGCAATGTATACAGTAGACCTGAAGTGAAGCATCGGAATCTGAAACTGGATTCACAGGAGACGTTCAAATCATAGAAAGTTAGAGTGTCATTCCTCTTGTACTTAAGTCGCATTGTGCCTTTTGAATTTAATTCCGATGCAATTTCTTTGTTTCATCGTCAATAAGAAGGTGCAAGGTATACAGTAAACCTGAAGTGAAGCATCGGAATCTAAAACTGGACTCACAGGAGAGGTTTGAAACATGGAAAATGAGAGTGTCAGTCCTCTTTTACTTAAGTCGGCATTGTGCTTTTTGAATTTAATTTCGATGCAATTTCTGTGTTTCATCGTCAATAAGAAGGTCCAAGGGATACAGTAAACCTGAAGTGAAGCATCGGAATCTAAAACTGGACTCACAGGAGGGGATCAAATCATAGAAAGTGAGAGTGTCAGTCCTCTTTTACTTAAGTCGGCATTTTGCTTTTTGAATTTAATTCCTATGCAATTTCTGTGTTTCATCGTCAATAAGAATGTCCAAGCGATACAGTAAACCTGAAGTGAAGCATCGGAATCTAAAACTGGATTCCCAGGAGAGGTTCAAATCATAGAAAGTGAGAGTGTTAGTCCTCTTGTACTTAAGTCGGTATTGTGCTTTTTGTATTAAATTCGGATGCAATTTCTGTGTTTTATCGTCAATAAGAAGGTCCAAGGGATACAGTAAACCTTAAGGGAAGCGTCGGAATCTAAAACTGGACTCACAGGAGAGGTTCAAATCATAGAAAGTGAGAGTGTTAGTCCTCTTGTACTTAAGTCGGCATTGTGCCATTTGTATTAAATTCGGTTGCAGTTTCTGTGTTTCATCGTCAATAAGAATGTCCAAGGGATACAGTAAACCTGAAGTGATGCATCGGAATCTAAAACTGGACTCACAGGAGAGGTTCAAATTGTAGAAAGTTAGAGTGTCAGTCCTCTTCTACTTAAGTCGCATTGTGCCTTTTGAAGTTAATTCCGATGCAATTTCTTTGTTTCATCGTCAATAAGAAGGTGCAAGGTATACAGTAAACCTGAAGTGAAGCATCGGAATCTAAAACTGGACTCACAGGAGAGGTTCGAAACATGGAAAGTGAGAGTGTCAGTCCTCTTTTACTTAAGTCGGCATTGTGCTTTTTGAATTTAATTTCGATGCAATTTCTGTGTTTCATCGTCATTAAGAAGGTCCAAGGGATACAGTAAACCTGAAGTGAAGCATCGGAATCTAAAACTGGACTCACAGGAGGGGTTCAAATCATAGAAAGTGAGAGTGTCAGTCCTCTTTTACTTAAGTCGGCATTGTGCTTTTTGAATTTAATTCCGATGCAATTTCTGTGTTTCATCGTCAATAAGAATGTCCAAGCGATACAGTAAACCTGAAGTGAAGCATCGGAATCTAAAACTGGATTCCCAGGAGAGGTTCAAATCATAGAAAGTGAGAGTGTTAGTCCTCTTGTACTTGAGTCGGTATTGTGCCTTTTGTATTGAATTCGGATGCAATTTCTGTTTTTCATCGTCAATAACAAGGTCCAAGGGATATAGTAAACCTGAAGTGAAGCATCAGAATCTAAAACTGGACTCACAGGACAGGTTCAAATCATAGAGAGTTAGAGTGTCACTCCTCTTGTACTTAAGTCGGTATTGTGCGTTTTGTATTAAATTCGGATGCAATATCTGTGTTTCATCGTCAATAAGAAGGTGCAATGCATACAGTAGACCTGAAGTGAAGCATCGGAATCTAAAACTGGACTCACAGGAGACGTTCAAATCATAGAAAGTTAGAGTGTCATTCCTCTTGTACTTAAGTCACATTGTGCCTTTTGAAGTTAATTCCGATGCAATTTCTTTGTTTCATCGTCAATAAGAAGGTGCAAGGTATACAGTAAACCTGAAGTGAAGCATCGGAATCTAAAACTGGACTCACAGGAGAGGTTCGAAACATGGAAAGTGAGAGTGTCAGTCCTCTTTTACTTAAGTCGGCATTGTGCTTTTTGAATTTAATTCCGATGCAATTTCTGTGATTCATCGTCAATAAGAAGGTCCAAGGGATACAGTAAACCTGAAGTAAAGCATCGGAATCTAAAACTGGACTCACAGGAGGGGTTCAAATCATAGAAAGTGAGAGTGTCAGTCCTCTTTTACTTAAGTCGGCATTGTGCTTTTTGAATTTAATTCCGATGCAATTTCTGTGTTTCATCGTCAATAAGATGGTCCAAGGGATACAGTAATCCTTAAGGGAAGCGTCGGAATCTAAAACTGGACTCACAGGAGAGGTTCAAATCATAGAAAGTGAGAGTGTTAGTCCTCTTGTACTTAAGTCGGTATTGTGCCATTTGCATTAAATTCGGTAGCAATTTCTGTGTTTCATCGTCAATAAGGAAGTCCAAGGGATACAGTAAACCTGAAGTGATGCATCGGAATCTAAAACTGGACTCACAAGAGAGATTGAAATCATAGAAAGTTAGAGTGTTACTCCTCTTGTACTTAAGTCGGTATTGTGCCTTTTGTATTAAATTCGGATGCAATTTCTGTGTTTCACCGTCAATAAGAAAGTCCAAGGGATACAGTAAACCAGTAGTGAAGCATCGGAATCTAAAACTGGACTCACAGGACAGGTTCAAATCATACAGAGTTGGAGTGTCATTCCTCTTCTACTTAAGTCGGTATTGTGCGTTTTGTATTAAATTCGGATGCAATATCTGTGTTTCATCGTCAATAAGAAGGTGCAATGTATACAGTAGACCTGAAGTGAAGCATCGGAATCTGAAACTGGATTCACAGGAGACGTTCAAATCATAGAAAGTTAGAGTGTCATTCCTCTTGTACTTAAGTCGCATTGTGCCTTTTGAATTTAATTCCGATGCAATTTCTTTGTTTCATCGTCAATAAGAAGGTGCAAGGTATACAGTAAACCTGAAGTGAAGCATCGGAATCTAAAACTGGACTCACAGGAGAGGTTTGAAACATGGAAAATGAGAGTGTCAGTCCTCTTTTACTTAAGTCGGCATTGTGCTTTTTGAATTTAATTTCGATGCAATTTCTGTGTTTCATCGTCAATAAGAAGGTCCAAGGGATACAGTAAACCTGAAGTGAAGCATCGGAATCTAAAACTGGACTCACAGGAGGGGATCAAATCATAGAAAGTGAGAGTGTCAGTCCTCTTTTACTTAAGTCGGCATTTTGCTTTTGAATTTAATTCCTATGCAATTTCTGTGTTTCATCGTCAATAAGAATGTCCAAGCGATACAGTAAACCTGAAGTGAAGCATCGGAATCTAAAACTGGATTCCCAGGAGAGGTTCAAATCATAGAAAGTGAGAGTGTTAGTCCTCTTGTACTTAAGTCGGTATTGTGCTTTTTGTATTAAATTCGGATGCAATTTCTGTGTTTTATCGTCAATAAGAAGGTCCAAGGGATACAGTAAACCTTAAGGGAAGCGTCGGAATCTAAAACTGGACTCACAGGAGAGGTTCAAATCATAGAAAGTGAGAGTGTTAGTCCTCTTGTACTTAAGTCGGCATTGTGCCATTTGTATTAAATTCGGTTGCAGTTTCTGTGTTTCATCGTCAATAAGAATGTCCAAGGGATACAGTAAACCTGAAGTAATGCATCGGAATCTAAAACTGGACTCACAGGAGAGGTTCAAATTGTAGAAAGTTAGAGTGTCAGTCCTCTTCTACTTAAGTCGGCATTGTGCCTTTTGTATTAAATTCCGATGCAATTTCAGTGTGTCATCGTCAATAAGAAGGTGCAAGGTATACAGTAAACCTGAAGTGAAGCATCGGAATCTAAAACATGTCTCACAGAAGAAGTTCAAATCAAAGAAAGTGAGAGTGTCAGTCCTCTTGTACTTAAGTCGGCATTGTGCCATTTGTATTAAATTCGGATGCAATTTCTGTGTTTCATCGTCAATAAGAAGGTCCAAGGGATACAGAAAACCTGAAGTGAAAGATCGGAATCTAAAACTGGACTCACAGGAGAGGTTCAAATCATAGATAGTGAGAGTGTCAGTCTTCTTGTAATTAAGTCGGCATTATGCCATTTGTATTAAATTCAGATACAATTTCCGTGTTTCATCGTCAATAAGAAGGTCCAATGGATACAGGAAACCTGAAGTGAAGCACCGGAATCCAAAACTGGACTCACAGGAGAAGTTCAAATCATAGAAAATTAGAGACTCACTCCTCTTGTACTTACGTCGATATTGTGCCTTTTGTATTGAATTCGGATGCCATTTCTTTGTTTCATCGTCAATAAGAAGGTCGAAGGGAGACAGTAAACCTGAAGTGAAGCATCGGAATCTGAAACTGGACTCACTGGAGAGGTTCAAATCATAGAAAGTTAGAATGTCAGTCCTCATGTACTTAATTCGGCATTGTGTGTTTTGTATTAAATTCGGATGCAATTCCTGTGTTTCATCGTCAATAAGGAGGTGCAAGGTATACAGTAAACCTGAAGTGAAGCAACGGAATCTAAAACTGGACCCACAGGAGTGGTTCAAATCATAGAAACCGAGAGTGTCAGTCCTCTTGTACTTAAGTCGACATCGTGCCATTTGTATTAAATTGGGATGCAATTTCTGTGTTTCACCGTCAATAAGAAAGTCCAAGGGATACAGTAAACCTGAAGTGAAGCATCGGAATCTAAAACTGGACTCACAGCAGAGGTTCAAATCATAGAAAGTTAGAGTGTCAGTGCTCTTGTACTTAAGTCGGCCTTGTGCCTTTATATTAAATTCGGATGCAATTTCTGTGTTTCACCGTCAATAAGAAAGTCCAAGGGATACAGTAAACCTGAAGTGAAGCATCGGAATCTAAAACTGGACTCACAGGACAGGTTCAAATCATAGAGAGTTGGAGTGTCATTCCTCTTCTACTTAAGTCGGTATTGTGCGTTTTGTATTAAAATCGGATGCAATATCTGTGTTTCATCGTCAATAAGAAGGTGCAATGTATACAGTAGACCTGAAGTGAAGCATCGGAATCTAAAACTGGATTCACAGGAGACGTTCAAATCATAGAAAGTTAGAGTGTCATTCCTCTTGTACTTAAGTCGCATTGTGCCTTTTGAATTTAATTCCGATGCAATTTCTTTGTTTCATCGTGAATAAGAAGGTGCAAAGTATACAGTAAACCTGAAGTGAAGCATCGGAATCTAAAACTGGACTCACAGGAGAGGTTTGAAACATGGAAAGTGAGAGTGTCAGTCCTCTTTTACTTAAGTCGGCATTGTGCTTTTTGAATTTAATTTCGATGCAATTTCTGTGTTTCATCGTCAATAAGAAGGTCCAAGGGATACAGTAAACCTGAAGTGAAGCATCGGAATGTAAAACTGGACTCACAGGAGGGGTTCAAATCATAGAAAGTGAGAGTGTCAGACCTCTTTTACTTAAGTCGGCATGGTGCTTTTTAAATTTAATTCCGATGCAATTTCTGTGTTTCATCGTCAATAAGAATGTCCAAGCGATACAGTAAACCTGAAGTGAAGCATCGGAATCTAAAACTGGATTCCCAGGAGAGGTTCAAATCATAGAAAGTTAGAGTGTTAGTCCTCTTGTACTTAGGTCGGTATTGTGCTTTTTGTATTAAATTCGGATGCAATTTCTGTGTTTTATCGTCAATAAGAAGGTCCAAGGGATGCAGTAAACCTTAAGGGAAGCGTCGGAATCTAAAACTGGACTCACAGGAGAGGTTCAAATCATAGAAAGTTAGAGTGTCAGTCCTCTTCTACTTAAGTCGGCATTGTGCTTTTTGTATTAAATTCCGATGCAATTTCAGTGTGTCATCGTCAATAAGAAGGTGCAAGGTATACAGTAAACCTGAAGTGAAGCATCGGAAACTAAAACATGTCTCACAGGAGAAGTTCAAATCAAAGAGAGTGAGAGTGTCAGTCCTCTTGTACTTAAGTCGGCATTGTGCCATTTGTATTAAATTCGGATGCAATTTCTGTGTTTCATCGTCAATAAGAAGGTCCAAGGGATACAGAAAACCTGAAGTGAAGGATCGGAATCTAAAACTGGACTCACAGGAGAGGTTCAAATCATAGATAGTGAGAGTGTCAGTCTTCTTGTTAATTAAGTCGTCATTATGCCATTTGTATTAAATTCAGATACAATTTCCGTGTTTCATCGTCAATAAGAAGGTCCAAGGGATACAGGAAACCTGAAGTGAAGCATCGGAATCCAAAACTGGACTCACAGGAGAAGTTCAAATCATAGAAAGTTAGAGACTCACTCCTCTTGTAGTTACGTCGGTATTGTGCCTCTTGTATTGAATTCGGATGCCATTTCTTTGTTTCATCGTCAATAAGAAGGTCGAAGGGAGACAGTAAACCTGAAGTGAAGCATCGGAATCTGAAACTGGACTCACTGGAGAGGTTCAAATCTTAGAAAGTTAGAATGTCAGCCTCATGTACTTAATTCGGCATTGTGTGTTTTGTATTAATTCGGATCCAATTCCTGTGTTTCATCGTCAACAAGGAGGTGCAAGGTATACAGTAAACCTGAAGTGAAGCAACGGAATCTAAAACTGGACTCACAGGAGTGGTTCAAATCATAGAAACCGAGAGTGTCAGTCCTCTTGTGCTTAAGTCGACATCGTGCCATTTGTATTAAATTGGGATGCAATTTCTGTGTTTCATCTTCAATAAGAAGGTTAAATCTATACAGTAAACCTGAAGTGAAGCATCGGAATCTAAAACTGGACTCACAGGAGAGGTTCAAATCATAGAAAGTTAGAGTGTCACTCCTATTGTACTTATGTCGGTATTGTGGCTTTTGTATTAAATTCGGATGCAATGTCTGTGGTTCATCGTCAATAAGAATGTCCAAGGGATACAGTAAACCTGAATTAAAGCATCGGAATCTAAAACTGGATGCACAGGAGAGGTTCAAATCATAGAAAGTTAGAATGTCAGTCCTCTTGTACTTCAGTCGGCATTGTGCGTTTTGAATTTAATTCCGATGTAATTTCTGTGTTTGATCGTCAATAAGAAGGTCCAAAGGATACAGAAAACCTGAAGTGAAACTTCGGAATCTAAAACTAGATTTACAGGAGAGGTTCAAATCAAAGAAAGTGAGAGTGTCAGTCCTCTTGTACTTAAGTCGGCATTGTGCCTTTTGAATTTAATTCCGATGCAATTTCTGTGTTTTATCATCAATAAGAACGCCCAAGGGATACAGTAAACCTGAAGTGAAGCAACGGAATCTAAAACTGGACTCACAGGAGAGGTTCAAATCATAGAAAGTGAGAGTGTCAGTCCTCTTTTACTTAAGTCAGCATTGTGCCTTTTGTATTAAATTCCGATGCAATTTCTGTGTTTCATCGTCAATAAGAAGGTGCAAGGTATACAGTAAACCTGAAGTGAAGCATCGGAATCTAAAACTGGACTCACATCAGAGGTTCAAATCATAGAAAGTGAGAGTGTCAGTCCTCTTGTACTTAAGTCGGCATTGTGCCATTTGTATTAAATTCGGATGCAATTTCTGTGTTTCATCGTCAATAAGAAGGTCCAAGGGATACAGTTAACCTGAAGTGAAGCATCGGAATCTAAAACTGGACTCACAGAAGAGGTTCATATGATAGAAAGTTAGAAAGTCCGTCCTCTTGTACTTAAGTCGGCATTGTGCGTTTTGAATTTAATTCCGATGCAATTTCTGTGTTTCATCGTCAATAAGAAGGTGCAAGGTATACAGTAAACCTGAAGTGAAGCATCGGAATCTAAAACTGGACTCACAGGAGAGGTTCAAATCATAGAAAGTGAGAGTGTCAGTCCTCTTGAACTTACGTCGGCATTGTGCCTATTGTATTGAATACCGATGCAATTTCTGTGTTTCATCGTCAATAAGAAGGTCCAAGGATACAGTATACCTGAAGTTAAGCATCGGAATCTAAAACTGGACTCACAGGAGAGGTTCATATCATAGAAACTGAGAGTGTCAGACTTCTTGTACTGAAGTCGGCATTGTGCCAATTGTATTAAATTCGGATGCAATTTCTGTGTTTCATCGTCAGTAAGAAGGTCCAAGGGATACAGTAAAACTGAAGTGAAACATCGGAATCTAAATCTGGACTCACAGGAGAGGTTCAAATCATAGGAAGTTAGAGTGTCACTCCTCTTGTACTTGAGTCGGTATTGTGCCTTTTGTATTGAATTCGGATGCAATTTCTGTGTTTCATCGTCAATAACAAGGTCCAAGGGATATAGTAAACCTGAAGTGAAGCATCGGAATCTAAATCTGGCCTCACAGGAGAAGTTCAAATCATAGAAAGTTAGAGTGTCAGTCCTGTTGTACTTATGTAGGCATTGTGCCTTTTGTATTAAATTCGGATGCAATTTCTGTGTTTCACCGTCAATAAGAAAGTCCAAGGGATACAGTAAACCTGAAGTGAAGCATCGGAATCTAAAACTGGACTCACAGGAGAGGTTCAAATCATAGAGAGTTAGAGTGTCACTCCTCTTGTACTTGAGTCGGTATTGTGCCTTTTGTATTTAATTCGGATGCAATTTCTGTTTTTCATCGTCAATAACAAGGTCCAAGGGATATAATAAACCTGAAGTGAAGCATCAGAATCTAAAACTGGACTCACAGGACAGGTTCAAATCATAGAGAGTTAGAGTGTCACTCCTCTTGTACTTAAGTCGGTATTGTGCGTTTTGTATTAAATTCGGATGCAATATCGGTGTTTCATCGTCAATAAGAAGGTGCAATGCATACAGTAGACCTGAAGTGAAGCATCGGAATCTAAAACTGGACTCACAGGAGACGTTCAAATCATAGAAAGTTAGAGTGTCATTCCACTTGTACTTAAGTCGCATTGTGCCTTTTGAAGTTAATTCCGATGCAATTTCTTTGTTTCATCGTCAATAAGAAGGTGCAAGGTATACAGTAAACCTGAAGTGAAGCATCGGAATCTAAAACTGGACTCACAGGAGAGGTTCGAAACATGGAAAGTGAGAGTGTCAGTCCTCTTTTACTTAAGTCGGCATTGTGCTTTTTGAAGTTAATTCCGATGCAATTTCTGTGATTCATCGTCAATAAGAAGGTCCAAGGGATACAGTAAACCTGAAGTGAAGCATCGGAATCTAAAACTGGACTCACAGTAGGGGTTCAAATCATAGAAAGTGAGAGTGTCAGTCCTCTTTTACTTAAGTCGGCATTGTGTTTTTTGAATTTAATTCCGATGCAATTTCTGTGTATCATCGTCAATAAGAAGGTCCAAGGGATACAGTAAACCTTAAGGGAAGCGTCGGAATCTAAAACTGGACTCACAGGAGAGGTTCAAATCATAGAAAGTGAGAGTGTTAGTCCTCTTGTACTTAAGTCGGTATTGTGCCATTTGTATTAAATTCGGTAGCAATTTCTGTGTTTCATCGTCAATAAGGAAGTCCAAGGGATACAGTAAACCTGAAGTGATGCATCGGAATCTAAAACTGGACTCACAGGAGATACTGAAATCATAGAAAGTTAGAGTGTTACTCCTCTTGTACTTACGTCGGTATTGTGCCTTTTGTATTAAATTCGGATGCAATTTCTGTGTTTCATCGTCAATAAGAAGGTCCAAGGGATACAGTAAACCTTAAGGGAAGCGTCGGAGTCTAAAACTGGACTCACAGGAGGGGTTCAAATCATAGAAAGTGAGCGTGTCAGTCCTCTTTTACTTAAGTCGGCACTGTGCTTTTTGAATTTAATCCCGATGCAATTTCTGTGTTTCATCGTCAATAAGAAGGTCCAAGGGATACAGTAAACCTGAAGTGAAGCATCGGAATCTAAAACTGCACTCACAGGAGAGGTTCAAATCACAGATAGTGAGAGTGTCAGTCTTCTTGTAATTAAGTCGGCATTATGCCATTTGTATTAAATTCAGATACAATTTCCGTGTTTCATCGTCAATAAGAAGGTCCAAGGGATACAGGAAACCTGAAGTGAAGCACCGGAATCCAAAACTGGACTCACAGGAGAAGTTCAAATCATAGAAAGTTAGAGACTCACTCCTCTTGTACTTACGTCGGTATTGTGCCTTTTGTATTGAATTCGGATGCCATTTCTTTGTTTCATCGTCAATAAGAAGGTCGAAGGGAGACAGTAAACCTGAAGTGAAGCATCGGAATCTGAAACTGGACTCACTGGAGAGGTTCAAATCATAGAAAGTTAGATTGTCAGTCCTCATGTACTTCATTCGGCATTGTGTGTTTTGTATTAAATTCGGATGGAATTCCTGTGTTTCATCGTCAATAAGGAGGTGCAAGGTATACAGTAAACCTGAAGTGAAGCAACGGAATCTAAAACTGGACTCACAGGAGTGGTTCAAATCATAGAAACCGAGAGTGTCAGTCCTCTTGTACTTAAGTCGAGCCGGCCGAAGTGGCCGAGCGGTTAAAGGCGCTACAGTCTGGAACCGCACGACCGCAACGGTCGCAGGTTCGAATCCTGCCTTGGGCATGGATGTGTGTGATGTCCTTAGGTTAGTTAGGTTTAAGTAGTTCTAAGTTCTAGGGGACTTATGACCACAGCAGTTGAGTCCCATAGTGCTCAGAGCCATTTTTGAACTTAAGTCGACATCGTGCCATTTGTATTAAATTGGGATGCAATTTCTGTGTTTCACCGTCAATAAGAAAGTCCAAGGGATACAGTAAACCTGAAGTGAAGCATCGGAATCTAAAACTGGACTCACAGGAGAGGTTCAAATCATAGAGAGTTAGAGTGTCACTCCTCTTGTACTTGAGTCGGTATTGTGCCTTTTGTATTGAATTCGGATGCAATTTCTCTTTTTCATCGTCAATAACAAGGTCCAAGGGATATAGTAAACCTGAAGTGAAGCATCAGAATCTAAAACTGGACTCACAGGACAGGTTCAAATCATAGAGAGTTAGAGTGTCACTCCTCTTGTACTTAAGTCGGTATTGTGCGTTTTGTATTAAATTCGGATGCAATATCTGTGTTTCATCGTCAATAAGAAGGTGCAATGCATACAGTAGACCTGAAGTGAAGCATCGGAATCTAAAACTGGACTCACAGGAGACGTTCAAATCATAGAAAGTTAGAGTGTCATTCCTCTTGTACTTAAGTCGCATTGTGCCTTTTGAAGTTAATTCCGATGCAATTTCTTTGTTTCATCGTCAATAAGAAGGTGCAAGGTATACAGTAAACCTGAAGTGAAGCATCGGAATCTAAAACTGGACTCACAGGAGAGGTTCGAAACATGGAAAGTGAGAGTGTCAGTCCTCTTTTACTTAAGTCGGCATTGTGCTTTTTGAATTTAATTCCGATGCAATTTCTGTGATTCATCGTCAATAAGAAGGTCCAAGGGATACAGTAAACCTGAAGTGAAGCATCGGAATGTAAAACTGGACTCACAGGAGGGGTTCAAATCATAGAAAGTGAGAGTGTCAGTCCTCTTTTACTTAAGTCGGCATTGTGCTTTTTGAATTTAATTCCGATGCAATTTCTGTGTTTCATCGTCAATAAGAAGGTCCAAGGGATACAGTAAACCTTAAGGGAAGCGTCGGAATCTAAAACTGGACTCACAGGAGAGGTTCAAATCATAGAAAGTGAGAGTGTTAGTCCTCTTGTACTTAAGTCGGTATTGTGCCTTTTGTATTAAATTCGGATGCAATTTCTGTGTTTCATCGTCAATAAGAAGGTCCAAGGGATACAGTAAACCTTAAGTGAAGCGACGGAATCTAAAACTGGACTCACAGGAGGGGTTCAAATCATAGAAAGTGAGCGTGTCAGTCCTCTTTTACTTAAGTCGGCACTGTGCTTTTTGAATTTAATTCCGATGTAATTTCTGTGTTTCATCGTCAATAAGAAGGTCCAAGGGATACAGTAAACCTGAAGTGAAGCATCGGAATCTAAAACTGCACTCACAGGAGAAGTTCAAATCATAGAAAGTTAGAGTGTCAGTGCTCTTGTACTTAAGTCGGCCTTGTGCCTTTATATTAAATTCGGATGCAATTTCTGTGTTTCACCGTCAATAAGAAAGTCCAAGGGATACAGTAAACCTGAAGTGAAGCATCGGAATCTAAAACTGGACTCACAGGACAGGTTCTAATCATAGAGAGTTGGAGTGTCATTCCTCTTCTACTTAAGTCGGTATTGTGCGTTTTGTATTAATATCGGATGCAATATCTGTGTTTCATCGTCAATAAGAAGGTGCAATGTATACAGTAGACCTGAAGTGAAGCATCGGAATCTAAAACTGGATTCACAGGAGACGTTCAAATCATAGAAAGTTAGAGTGTCATTCCTCTTGTACTTAAGTCGCATTGTGCCTTTTGAATTTAATTCCGATGCAATTTCTTTGTTTCATCGTCAATAAGAAGGTGCAAGGTATACAGTAAACCTGAAGTGAAGCATCGGAATCTAAAACTGGACTCACAGGAGAGGTTTGAAACATGGAAAGTGAGAGTGTCAGTCCTCTTTTACTTAAGTCGGCATTGTGCTTTTTGAAATTAATTTCGATGCAATTTCTGTGTTTCATCGTCAATAAGAAGGTCCAAGGGATACAGTAAACCTGAAGTGAAGCATCGGAATCTAAAACTGGACTCACAGGAGGGGTTCAAATCATAGAAAGTGAGAGTGTCAGTCCTCTTTTACTTAAGTCGGCATTGTGCTTTTTGAATTTAATTCCGATGCAATTTCTGTGTTTCATCGTCAATAAGAATGTCCAAGCGATACAGTAAACCTGAAGTGAAGCATCGGAATCTAAAACTGGATTCCCAGGAGAGGTTCAAATCATAGAAAGTGAGAGTGTTAGTCCTCTTGTACTTAAGTCGGTATTGTGCTTTTTGTATTAAATTCGGATGCAATTTCTGTGTTTTATCGTCAATAAGAAGGTCCAAGGGATACAGTAAACCTTAAGGGAAGCGTCGGAATCTAAAACTGGACTCACAGGAGAGGTTCAAATCATAGAAAGTGAGAGTGTTAGTCCTCTTGTACTTAAGTCGGCATTGTGCCATTTGTATTAAATTCGGTTGCAATTTCTGTGTTTCATCGTCAATAAGAATGTCCAAGGGATACAGTAAACCTGAAGTGATGCATCGGAATCTAAAACTGGACTCACAGGAGAGGTTCAAATCATAGAAAATTAGAGTGTCAGTCCTCTTCTACTTAAGTCGGCATTGTGCCTTTTGTATTAAATTCCGATGCAATTTCAGTGTGTCATCGTCAATAAGAAGGTGCAAGGTATACAGTAAACCTGAAGTGAAGCATCGGAATCTAAAACATGTCTCACAGGAGAAGTTCAAATCAAAGAAAGTGAGAGTGTCAGTCCTCTTGTACTTAAGTCGGCATTGTGCCATTTGTATTAAATTCGGATGCAATTTCTGTGTTTCATCGTCAATAAGAAGGTCCAAGGGATACAGAAAACCTGAAGTGAAGGATCGGAATCTAAAACTGGACTCACAGGAGAGGTTCAAATCATAGATAGTGAGAGTGTCAGTCTTCTTGTAATTAAGTCGGCATTATGCCATTTGTATTAAATTCAGATACAATTTCCGTGTTTCATCGTTAATAAGAAGGTCCAAGGGATACAGTAAACCTGAAGTGAAGCATCGGAATCTAAAACTGGACTCACAGGAGGGGTTCAAATCATAGAAAGTGAGAGTGTCAGTCCTCTTTTACTTAAGTCGGCATTGTGCTTTTTGAATTTAATTCCGATGCAATTTCTGTGTTTCATCGTCAATAAGAATGTCCAAGCGATACAGTAAACCTGAAGTGAAGCATCGGAATCTAAAACTGGATTCCCAGGAGAGGTTCAAATCATAGAAAGTGAGAGTGTTAGTCCTCTTGTACTTAAGTCGGTATTGTGCTTTTTGTATTAAATTCGGATGCAATTTCTGTGTTTTATCGTCAATAAGAAGGTCCAAGGGATACAGTAAACCTTAAGGGAAGCGTCGGAATCTAAAACTGGACTCACAGGAGAGGTTCAAATCATAGAAAGTGAGAGTGTTAGTCCTCTTGTACTTAAGTCGGCATTGTGCCATTTGTATTAAATTCGGTTGCAATTTCTGTGTTTCATCGTCAATAAGAATGTCCAAGGGATACAGTAAACCTGAAGTGATGCATCGGAATCTAAAACTGGACTCACAGGAGAGGTTCAAATCATAGAAAATTGGAGTGTCAGTCCTCTTCTACTTAAGTCGGCATTGTGCCTTTTGTATTAAATTCCGATGCAATTTCAGTGTGTCATCGTCAATAAGAAGGTGCAAGGTATACAGTAAACCTGAAGTGAAGCATCGGAATCTAAAACATGTCTCACAGGAGAAGTTCAAATCAAAGAAAGTGAGAGTGTCAGTCCTCTTGTACTTAAGTCGGCATTGTGCCATTTGTATTAAATTCGGATGCAATTTCTGTGTTTCATCGTCAATAAGAAGGTCCAAGGGATACAGAAAACCTGAAGTGAAGGATCGGAATCTAAAACTGGACTCACAGGAGAGGTTCAAATCATAGATAGTGAGAGTGTCAGTCTTCTTGTAATTAAGTCGGCATTATTCCATTTGTATTAAATTCAGATACAATTTCCGTGTTTCATCGTCAATAAGAAGGTCCAAGGGATACAGGAAACCTGAAGTGAAGCACCGGAATCCAAAACTGGACTCACAGGAGAAGTTCAAATCATAGAAAGTTAGAGACTCACTCCTCTTGTACTTACGTCGGTATTGTGCCTTTTGTATTGAATTCGGATGCCATTTCTTTGTTTCATCGTCAATAAGAAGGTCGAAGGGAGACAGTAAACCTGAAGTGAAGCATCGGAATCTGAAACTGGACTCACTGGAGAGGTTCAAATCATAGAAAGTTAGAATGTCAGTCCTCATGTACTTAATTCGGCATTGTGTGTTTTGTATTAAATTCGGATGGAATTCCTGTGTTTCATCGTCAATAAGGAGGTGCAAGGTATACAGTAAACCTGAAGTGAAGCAACGGAATCTAAAACTGGACTCACAGGAGTGGTTCAAATCATAGAAACCGAGAGTGTCAGTCCTCTTGTACTTAAGTCGAGCCGGCCGAAGTGGCCGAGCGGTTAAAGGCGCTACAGTCTGGAACCGCACGACCGCAACGGTCGCAGGTTCGAATCCTGCCTTGGGCATGGATGTGTGTGATGTCCTTAGGTTAGTTAGGTTTAAGTAGTTCTAAGTTCTAGGGGACTTATGACCACAGCAGTTGAGTCCCATAGTGCTCAGAGCCATTTTTGAACTTAAGTCGACATCGTGCCATTTGTATTAAATTGGGATGCAATTTCTGTGTTTCACCGTCAATAAGAAAGTCCAAGGGATACAGTAAACCTGAAGTGAAGCATCGGAATCTAAAACTGGACTCACAGGAGAGGTTCAAATCATAGAGAGTTAGAGTGTCACTCCTCTTGTACTTAAGTCGGAATTGTGCGTTTTGTATTAAATTCGGATGCAATATCTGTGTTTCATCGTCAATAAGAAGGTGCAATGCATACAGTAGACCTGAAGTGAAGCATCGGAATCTAAAACTGGACTCACAGGAGACGTTCAAATCATAGAAAGTTAGAGTGTCATTCCTCTTGTACTTAAGTCGCATTGTGCCTTTTGAAGTTAATTCCGATGCAATTTCTTTGTTTCATCGTCAATAAGAAGGTGCAAGGTATACAGTAAACCTGAAGTGAAGCATCGGAATCTAAAACTGGACTCACAGGAGAGGTTCGAAACATGGAAAGTGAGAGTGTCAGTCCTCTTTTACTTAAGTCGGCATTGTGCTTTTTGAATTTAATTCCGATGCAATTTCTGTGATTCATCGTCAATAAGAAGGTCCAAGGGATACAGTAAACCTGAAGTGAAGCATCGGAATGTAAAACTGGTCTCACAGGAGGGGTTCAAATCATAGAAAGTGAGAGTGTCAGTCCTCTTTTACTTAAGTCGGCATTGTGCTTTTTGAATTTAATTCCGATGCAATTTCTGTGTTTCATCGTCAATAAGAAGGTCCAAGGGATACAGTAAACCTTAAGGGAAGCGTCGGAATCTAAAACTGGACTCACAGGAGAGGTTCAAATCATAGAAAGTGAGAGTGTTAGTCCTCTTGTACTTAAGTCGGTATTGTGCCATTTGTATTAAATACGGTAGCAATTTCTGTGTTTCATCGTCAATAAGGAAGTCCAAGGGATACAGTAAACCTGAAGTGATGCATCGGAATCTAAAACTGGACTCACAGGAGTGATTGAAATCATAGAAAGTTAGAGTGTTACTCCTCTTGTACTTAAGTCGGTATTGTGCCTTTTGTATTAAATTCGGATGCAATTTCTGTGTTTCATCGTCAATAAGAAGGTCCAAGGGATACAGTAAACCTTAAGTGAAGCGACGGAATCTAAAACTGGACTCACAGGAGGGGTTCAAATCATAGAAAGTGAGCGTGTCAGTAATCTTTTACTTAAGTCGGCACTGTGCTTTTTGAATTTAATTCCGATGTAATTTCTGTGTTTCATCGTCAATAAGAAGGTCCAAGGGATACAGTAAACCTGAAGTGAAGCATCGGAATCTAAAACTGCACTCACAGGAGAAGTTCAAATCATAGAAAGTTAGAGTGTCAGTGCTCTTGTACTTAAGTCGGCCTTGTGCCTTTATATTAAATTCGGATGCAATTTCTGTGTTTCACCGTCAATAAGAAAGTCCAAGGGATACAGTAAACCTGAAGTGAAGCATCGGAATCTAAAACTGGACTCACAGGACAGGTTCTAATCATAGAGAGTTGGAGTGTCATTCCTCTTCTACTTAAGTCGGTATTGTGCGTTTTGTATTAATATCGGATGCAATATCTGTGTTTCATCGTCAATAAGAAGGTGCAATGTATACAGTAGACCTGAAGTGAAGCATCGGAATCTAAAACTGGATTCACAGGAGACGTTCAAATCATAGAAAGTTAGAGTGTCATTCCTCTTGTACTTAAGTCGCATTGTGCCTTTTGAATTTAATTCCGATGCAATTTCTTTGTTTCATCGTCAATAAGAAGGTGCAAGGTATACAGTAAACCTGAAGTGAAGCATCGGAATCTAAAACTGGACTCACAGGAGAGGTTTGAAACATGGAAAGTGAGAGTGTCAGTCCTCTTTTACTTAAGTCGGCATTGTGCTTTTTGAAATTAATTTCGATGCAATTTCTGTGTTTCATCGTCAATAAGAAGGTCCAAGGGATACAGTAAACCTGAAGTGAAGCATCGGAATCTAAAACTGGACTCACAGGAGGGTTTCAAATCATAGAAAGTGAGAGTGTCAGTCCTCTTTTACTTAAGTCGGCATTGTGCTGTTTGAATTTAATTCCGATGCAATTTCTGTGTTTCATCGTCAATAAGAATGTCCAAGCGATACAGTAAACCTGAAGTGAAGCATCGGAATCTAAAACTGGATTCCCAGGAGAGGTTCAAATCATAGAAAGTGAGAGTGTTAGTCCTCTTGTACTTAAGTCGGTATTGTGCTTTTTGTATTAAATTCGGATGCAATTTCTGTGTTTTATCGTCAATAAGAAGGTCCAAGGGATACAGTAAACCTTAAGGGAAGCGTCGGAATCTAAAACTGGACTCACAGGAGAGGTTCAAATCATAGAAAGTGAGAGTGTTAGTCCTCTTGTACTTAAGTCTGCATTGTGCCATTTGTATTAAATTCGGTTGCAATTTCTGTGTTTCATCGTCAATAAGAATGTCCAAGGGATACAGTAAACCTGAAGTGATGCATCGGAATCTAAAACTGGACTCACAGGAGAGGTTCAAATCATAGAAAATTAGAGTATCAGTCCTCTTCTACTTAAGTCGGCATTGTGCCTTTTGTATTAAATTCCGATGCAATTTCAGTGTCTCATCGTCAATAAGAAGGTGCAAGGCATACAGTAAACCTGAAGTGAAGCATCGGAATCTAAAACATGTCTCACAGGAGAAGTTCAAATCAAAGAAAGTGAGAGTGTCAGTCCTCTTGTACTTAAGTCGGCATTGTGCCATTTGTATTAAATTCGGATGCAATTTCTGTGTTTCATCGTCAATAAGAAGGTCCAAGGGATACAGAAAACCTGAAGTGAAGGATCGGAATCTAAAACTGGACTCACAGGAGAGGTTCAAATCATAGATAGTGAGAGTGTCAGTCTTCTTGTAATTAAGTCGGCATTATGCCATTTGTATTAAATTCAGATACAATTTCCGTGTTTCATCGTCAATAAGAAGGTCCAAGGGATACAGGAAACCTGAAGTGAAGCACCGGAATCCAAAACTGGACTCACAGGAGAAGTTCAAATCATAGAAAGTTAGAGACTCACTCCTCTTGTACTTACGTCGGTATTGTGCCTTTTGTATTGAATTCGGATGCCATTTCTTTGTTTCATCGTCAATAAGAAGGTCGAAGGGAGACAGTAAACCTGAAGTGAAGCATCGGAATCTGAAACTGGACTCACTGGAGAGGTTCAAATCATAGAAAGTTAGAATGTCAGTCCTCATGTACTTAATTCGGCATTGTGTGTTTTGTATTAAATTCGGATGCAATTCCTGTGTTTCATCGTCAATAAGGAGGTGCAAGGTATACAGTAAACCTGAAGTGAAGCAACGGAATCTAAAACTGGACTCACAGGAGTGGTTCAAATCATAGAAACCGAGAGTGTCAGTCCTCTTGTACTTAAGTCGAGCCGGCCGAAGTGGCCGAGCGGTTAAAGGCGCTACAGTCTGGAACCGCACGACCGCAACGGTCGCAGGTTCGAATCCTGCCTTGGGCATGGATGTGTGTGATGTCCTTAGGTTAGTTAGGTTTAAGTAGTTCTAAGTTCTAGGGGACTTATGACCACAGCAGTTGAGTCCCATTGTGCTCAGAGCCATTTTTGAACTTAAGTCGACATCGTGCCATTTGTATTAAATTGGGATGCAATTTCTGTGTTTCACCGTCAATAAGAAAGTCCAAGGGATACAGTAAACCTGAAGTGAAGCATCGGAATCTAAAACTGGACTCACAGGAGAGGTTCAAATCATAGAGAGTTAGAGTGTCACTCCTCTTGTACTTGAGTCGGTATTGTGCCTTTTGTATTGAATTCGGATGCAATTTCTCTTTTTCATCGTCAATAACAAGGTCCAAGGGATATAGTAAACCTGAAGTGAAGCATCAGAATCTAAAACTGGACTCACAGGACAGGTTCAAATCATAGAGAGTTAGAGTGTCACTCCTCTTGTTCTTAAGTCGGTATTGTGCGTTTTGTATTAAATTCGGATGCAATATCTGTGTTTCATCGTCAATAAGAAGGTGCAATGCATACAGTAGACCTGAAGTGAAGCATCGGAATCTAAAACTGGACTCACAGGAGACGTTCAAATCATAGAAAGTTAGAGTGTCATTCCTCTTGTACTTAAGTCGCATTGTGCCTTTTGAAGTTAATTCCGATGCAATTTCTTTGTTTCATCATCAATAAGAAGGTGCAAGGTATACAGTAAACCTGAAGTGAAGCATCGGAATCTAAAACTGGACTCACAGGAGAGGTTCGAAACATGGAAAGTGAGAGTGTCAGTCCTCTTTTACTTAAGTCGGCATTGTGCTTTTTGAATTTAATTCCGATGCAATTTCTGTGATTCATCGTCAATAAGAAGGTCCAAGAGATACAGTAAACCTGAAGTGAAGCATCGGAATGTAAAACTGGACTCACAGGAGGGGTTCAAATCATAGAAAGTGAGAGTGTCAGTCCTCTTTTACTTAAGTCGGCATTGTGCTTTTTGAATTTAATTCCGATGCAATTTCTGTGTTTCATCGTCAATAAGAAGGTCCAAGGGATACAGTAAACCTTAAGGGAAGCGTCGGAATCTAAAACTGGACTCACAGGAGAGGTTCAAATCATAGAAAGTGAGAGTGTTAGTCCTCTTGTACTTAAGTCGGTATTGTGCCATTTGTATTAAATTCGGTAGCAATTTCTGTGTTTCATCGTCAATAAGGAAGTCCAAGGGATACAGTAAACCTGAAGTGATGCATCGGAATCTAAAACTGGACTCACAGGAGAGATTGATATCATAGAAAGTTAGAGTGTTACTCCTCTTGTACTTAAGTCGGTATTGTGCCTTTTGTATTAAATTCGGATGCAATTTCTGTGTTTCATCGTCAATAAGAAGGTCCAAGGGATACAGTAAACCTTAAGGGAAGCGACGGAATCTAAAACTGGACTCACAGGAGGGGTTCAAATCATAGAAAGTGAGCGTGTCAGTCCTCTTTTACTTAAGTCGGCTCTGTGCTTTTTGAATTTAATTCCGATGCAATTTCTGTGTTTCATCGTCAATAACAAGGTCCAAGGGATACAGTAAACCTGAAGTGAAGCATCGGAATCTAAAACTGCACTCACAGGAGAATTTCAAATCATAGAAAGTTAGAGTGTCAGTGCTCTTGTACTTAAGTCGGCCTTGTGCCTTTATATTAAATTCGGATGCAATTTCTGTGTTTCACCGTCAATAAGAAAGTCCAAGGGATACAGTAAACCTGAAGTGAAGCATCGGAATCTAAAACTGGACTCACAGGACAGGTTCAAATCATAGAGAGTTGGAGTGTCATTCCTCTTC
Source organism: Schistocerca piceifrons (assembly GCF_021461385.2). Taxonomy (NCBI): domain Eukaryota; kingdom Metazoa; phylum Arthropoda; class Insecta; order Orthoptera; family Acrididae; genus Schistocerca; species Schistocerca piceifrons. The sequence continues at coordinate 39,394 of NW_025728328.1, read as the reverse complement.
TACTTAAGTCGGTATTGTGCGTTTAGTATTAATATCGGATGCAATATCTGTGTTTCATCGTCAATAAGAAGGTGCAATGTATACAGTAGACCTGAAGTGAAGCATCGGAATCTAAAACTGGATTCACAGGAGACGTTCAAATCATAGAAAGTTAGAGTGTCATTCCTCTTGTACTTAAGTCGCATTGTGCCTTTTGAATTTAATTCCGATGCAATTTCTTTGTTTCATCGTCAATAAGAAGGTGCAAGGTATACAGTAAACCTGAAGTGAAGCATCGGAATCTAAAACTGGACTCACAGGAGAGGTTTGAAACATGGAAAGTGAGAGTGTCAGTCCTCTTTTACTTAAGTCGGCATTGTGCTTTTTGAAATTAATTTCGATGCAATTTCTGTGTTTCATCGTCAATAAGAAGGTCCAAGGGATACAGTAAACCTGAAGTGAAGCATCGGAATCTAAAACTGGACTCACAGGAGGGGTTCAAATCATAGAAAGTGAGAGTGTCAGTCCTCTTTTACTTAAGTCGGCATTGTGCTTTTTGAATTTAATTCCGATGCAATTTCTGTGTTTCATCGTCAATAAGAATGTCCAAGCGATACAGTAAACCTGAAGTGAAGCATCGGAATCTAAAACTGGATTCCCAGGAGAGGTTCAAATCATAGAAAGTGAGAGTGTTAGTCCTCTTGTACTTAAGTCGGTATTGTGCTTTTTGTATTAAATTCGGATGCAATTTCTGTGTTTTATCGTCAATAAGAAGGTCCAAGGGAACCAGTAAACCTTAAGGGAAGCGTCGGAATCTAAAACTGGACTCACAGGAGAGGTTCAAATCATAGAAAGTGAGAGTGTTAGTCCTCTTGTACTTAAGTCGGCATTGTGCCATTTGTATTAAATTCGGTTGCAATTTCTGTGTTTCATCGTCAATAAGAATGTCCAAGGGATACAGTAAACCTGAAGTGATGCATCGGAATCTAAAACTGGACTCACAGGAGAGGTTCAAATCATAGAAAATTAGAGTGTCAGTCCTCTTCTACTTAAGTCGGCATTGTGCCTTTTGTATTAAATTCCGATGCAATTTCAGTGTGTCATCGTCAATAAGAAGGTGCAAGGTATACAGTAAACCTGAAGTGAAGCATCGGAATCTAAAACATGTCTCACAGGAGAAGTTCAAATCAAAGAAAGTGAGAGTGTCAGTCCTCTTGTACTTAAGTCGGCATTGTGCCATTTGTATTAAATTCGGATGCAATTTCTGTGTTTCATCGTCAATAAGAAGGTCCAAGGGATACAGAAAACCTGAAGTGAAGGATCGGAATCTAAAACTGGACTCACAGGAGAGGTTCAAATCATAGATAGTGAGAGTGTCAGTCTTCTTGTAATTAAGTCGGCATTATGCCATTTGTATTAAATTCAGATACAATTTCCGTGTTTCATCGTCAATAAGAAGGTCCAAGGGATACAGGAAACCTGAAGTGAAGCATCGGAATCCAAAACTGGACTCACAGGAGAAGTTCAAATCATAGAAAGTTAGAGACTCACTCCTCTTGTACTTACGTCGGTATTGTGCCTTTTGTATTGAATTCGGATGCTATTTCTTTGTTTCATCGTCAATAAGAGGGTCGAAGGGAGACAGTAAACCTGAAGTGAAGCATCGGAATCTGAAACTGGACTCACTGGAGAGGTTCAAATCATAGAATGTTAGAATGTCAGTCCTCATGTACTTAATTCGGCATTGTGTGTTTTGTATTAAATTCGGATGCAATTCCTGTGTTTCATCGTCAATAAGGAGGTGCAAGGTATACCGTAAACCTGAAGTGAAGCAACGGAATCTAAAACTGGACTCACAGGAGTGGTTCAAATCATAGAAACCGAGAGTGTCAGTCCTCTTGTGCTTAAGTCGACATCGTGCCATTTGTATTAAATTGGGATGCAATTTCTGTGTTTTATCTTCAATAAGAAGGTTAAATCTATACAGTAAACCTGAAGTGAAGCATCGGAATCTAAAACTGGACTCAGAGGACAGGTTCAAATCATAGAGAGTTAGAGTGTCACTCCTCTTGTACTTAAGTCGGTATTGTGCGTTTTGTATTAAATTCGGATGCAATATCGGTGTTTCATCGTCAATAAGAAGGTGCAATGCATACAGTAGACCTGAAGTGAAGCATCGGAATCTAAAACTGGACTCACAGGAGACGTTCAAATCATAGAAAGTTAGAGTGTCATTCCTCTTGTACTTAAGACGCATTGTGCCTTTTGAAGTTAATTCCGATGCAATTTCTTTGTTTCATCGTCAATACGAAGGTGCAAGGTATACAGTAAACCTGAAGTGAAGCATCGGAATCAAAAACTGGACTCACAGGAGAGGTTCGAAACATGGAAAGTGAGAGTGTCAGTCCTCTTTTACTTAAGTCGGCATTGTGCTTTTTGAATTTAATTCCGATGCAATTTCTGTGATTCATCGTCAATAAGAAGGTCCAAGGGATACAGTAAACCTGAAGTGAAGCATCGGAATCTAAAACTGGACTCACAGTAGGGGTTCAAATCATAGAAAGTGAGAGTGTCAGTCCTCTTTTACATAAGTCGGCATTGTGCTTTTTGAATTTAATTCCGATGCAATTTCTGTGTTTCATCGTCAATAAGAAGGTCCAAGGGATACAGTAAACCTTAAGGGAAGCGTCGGAATCTAAAACTGGACTCACAGGAGAGGTTCAAATCATAGAAAGTGAGAGTGTTAGTCCTCTTGTACTTAAGTCGGTATTGTGCCATTTGTATTAAATTCGGTAGCAATTTCTGTGTTTCATCGTCAATAAGGAAGTCCAAGGGATACAGTAAACCTGAAGTGATGCATCGGAATCTAAAACTGGACTCACAGGAGAGATTGAAATCATAGAAAGTTAGAGTGTTACTCCTCTTGTACTTAAGTCGGTATTGTGCCTTTTGTATTAAATTCGGATGCAATTTCTGTGTTTCATCGTCAATAAGAGGGTCCAAGGGATACAGTAAACCTTAAGGGAAGCGTCGGAATCTAAAACTGGACTCACAGGAAGGGTTCAAATCATAGAAAGTGAGCGTGTCAGTCCTCTTTTACTTAAGTCGGCACTGTGCTTTTTGAATTTAATTCCGATGCAATTTCTGTGTTTCATCGTCAATAAGAAGGTCCAAGGGATACAGTAAACCTGAAGTGAAGCATCGGAATCTAAAACTGCACTCACAGGAGAAGTTCAAATCATAGAAAGTTAGAGTGTCAGTGCTCTTGTACTTAAGTCGGCATTGTGCCTTTATATTAAATTCGGATGCAATTTCTGTGTTTCACCGTCAAAAAGAAAGTCCAAGGGATACAGTAAACCTGAAGTGAAGCATCGGAATCTAAAACTGGACTCACAGGACAGGTTCAAATCATAGAGAGTTGGAGTGTCATTCCTCTTCTACTTAAGTCGGTATTGTGCGTTTTGTATTAAATTCGGATGCAATATCTGTGTTTCATCGTCAATAAGAAGATGCAATGTATACAGTAGACCTGAAGTGAAGCATCGGAATCTAAAACTGGACTCACAGGAGACGTTCAAATCATAGAAAGTTAGAGTGTCATTCCTCTTGTACTTAAGTCGCATTGTGCCTTTCGAATTTAATTCCGATGCAATTTCTTTGTTTCATCATCAATAAGAAGGTGCAAGGTATACAGTAAACCTGAAGTGAAGCATCGGAATCTAAAACTGGACTCACAGGAGAGGTTCGAAACATGGAAAGTGAGAGTGTCCGTCCTCTTTTACTTAAGTCGGCATTGTGCTTTTTGAATTTAATTTCGATGCAATTTCTGTGTTTCATCGTCAATAAGAAGGTCCAAGGGATACAGTAAATCTGAAGTGAAGCATCGGAATCTAAAACTGGACTCACAGGAGGGGTTCAAATCATAGAAAGTGAGAGTGTCAGTCCTCTTTTACTTAAGTCGGCATTGTGCTTTTTGAATTTAATTCCGATGCAATTTCTGTGTTTCATCGTCAATAAGAATGTCCAAGCGATACAGTAAACCTGAAGTGAAGCATCGGAATCTAAAACTGGATTCCCAGGAGAGGTTCAAATCATAGAAAGTGAGAGTGTTAGTCCTCTTGTACTTAAGTCGGTATTGTGCTTTTTGTATTAAATTCGGATGCCATTTCTGTGTTTTATCGTCAATAAGAAGGTCCAAGGGATACAGTAAACCTTAAGGGAAGGGTCGGAATCTAAAACTGGACTCACAGGAGAGGTTCAAATCATAGAAAGTGAGAGTGTTAGTCCTCTTGTACTTAAGTCGGCATTGTGCCATTTGTATTAAATTCGGTTGCAATTTCTGTGTTTCATCGTCAATAAGAATGTCCAAGGGATACAGTAAACCTGAAGTGATGCATCGGAATCTAAAACTGGACTCACAGGAGAGGTTCAAATCATAGAAAGTTAGAGTGTCAGTCCTCTTCTACTTAAGTCGGCATTGTGCCTTTTGTATTAAATTCCGATGCAATTTCAGTGTCTCATCGTCAATAAGAAGGTGCAAGGCATACAGTAAACCTGAAGTGAAGCATCGGAAACTAAAACATGTCTCACAGGAGAAGTTCAAATCAAAGAAAGTGAGAGTGTCAGTCCTCTTGTACTTAAGTCGGCATTGTGCCATTTGTATTAAATTCGGATGCAATTTCTGTGTTTCATCGTCAATAACAAGGTCCAAGGGATACAGAAAACCTGAAGTGAAGGATCGGAATCTAAAACTGGACTCACAGGAGAGGTTCAAATCATAGATAGTGAGAGTGTCAGTCTTCTTGTAATTAAGTCGGCATTATGCCATTTGTATTAAATTCAGATACAATTTCCGTGTTTCATCGTCAATAAGAAGGTCCAAGGGATACAGGAAACCTGAAGTGAAGCACCGGAATCCAAAACTGGACTCACAGGAGAAGTTCAAATCATAGAAAGTTAGAGACTCACTCCTCTTGTACTTACGTCGGTATTGTGCCTTTTGTATTGAATTCGGATGCCATTTCTTTGTTTCATCGTCAATAAGAAGGTCGAAGGGAGACAGTAAACCTGAAGTGAAGCATCGGAATCTGAAACTGGACTCACTGGAGAGGTTCAAATCATAGAAAGTTAGAATGTCAGTCCTCATGTACTTAATTCGGCACTGTGTGTTTTGTATTAAATTCGGATGCAATTCCTGTGTTTCATCGTCAATAAGGAGGTGCAAGGTATACAGTAAACCTGAAGTGAAGCAACGGAATCTAAAACTGGACTCACAGGAGTGGTTCAAATCATAGAAACCGAGAGTGTCAGTCCTCTTGTACTTAAGTCGACATCGTGCCATTTGTATTAAATTGGGATGCAATTTCTGTGTTTCACCGTCAATAAGAAAGTCCAAGGGATACAGTAAACCTGAAGTGAAGCATCGGAATCTAAAACTGGACTCACAGGAGAGGTTCAAATCATAGAGAGTTAGAGTGTCACTCCTCTTGTACTTGAGTCGGTATTGTGCCTTTTGTATTGAATTCGGATGCAATTTCTGTTTTTCATCGTCAATAACAAGGTCCAAGGGATATAGTAAACCTGAAGTGAAGCATCAGAATCTAAAACTGGACTCACAAGACAGGTTCAAATCATAGAGAGTTAGAGTGTCACTCCTCTTGTACTTAATTCGGTATTGTGCGTTTTGTATTAAATTCGAATGCAATATCTGTGTTTCATCGTCAATAAGAAGGTGCAATGCATACAGTAGACCTGAAGTGAAGCATCGGAATCTAAAACTGGACTCACAGGAGACGTTCAAATCATAGAAAGTTAGAGTGTCATACCTCTTGTACTTAAGTCGCATTGTGCCTTTTGAAGTTAATTCCGATGCAATTTCTTTGTTTCATCGTCAATAAGAAGGTGCAAGGTATACAGTAAACCTAAAGTGAAGCATCGGAATCTAAAACTGGACTCACAGGAGAGGTTCGAAACATGGAAAGTGAGAGTGTCAGTCCTCTTTTACTTAAGTCGGCATTGTGCTTTTTGAATTTAATTCCGATGCAATTTCTGTGATTCATCGTCAATAAGAAGGTCCAAGGGATACAGTAAACCTGAAGTGAATCATCGGAATCTAAAACTGGACTCACAGGAGGGGTTCAAATCATAGAAAGTGAGAGTGTCAGTCCTCTTTTACTTAAGTCGGCATTGTGCTTTTTGAATTTAATTCCGATGCAATTTCTGTGTTTCATCGTCAATAAGAAGGTCCAAGGGATACAGTAAACTTTAAGGGAAGCGTCGGAATCTAAAACTGGACTCACACGAGAGGTTCAAATCATAGAAAGTGAGAGTGTTAGTCCTCTTGTACTTAAGTCGGTATTGTGCCATTTGTATTAAATTCGGTAGCAATTTCTGTGTTTCATCGTCAATAAGGAAGTCCAAGGGATACAGTAAACCTGAAGTGATGCATCGGAATCTAAAACTGGACTCACAGGAGAGATTGAAATCATAGAAAGTTAGAGTGTTACTCCTCTTGTACTTAAGTCGGTATTGTGCCTTTTGTATTAAATTCGGATGCAATTTCTGTGTTTCATCGTCAATAAGAAGGTCCAAGGGATACAGTAAACCTTAAGGGAAGCGTCGGAATCTAAAACTGGACTCACAGGAGTGGTTCAAATCATAGAAAGTGAGCGTGTCAGTCCTCCTTTACTTAAGTCGGCACTGTGCTTTTTGAATTTAATTCCGATGCAATTTCTGTGTTTCATCGTCAATAAGAAGGTCCAAGGGATACAGTAAACCTGAAGTGAAGCATCGGAATCTAAAACTGCACTCACAGGAGAATTTCAAATCATAGAAAGTTAGAGTGTCAGTGCTCTTGTACTTAAGTCGGCCTTGTGCCTTTATATTAAATTCGGATGCAATTTCTGTGTTTCACCGTCAATAAGAAAGTCCAAGGGATACAGTAAACCTGAAGTGAAGCATCGGAATCTAAAACTGGAGTCACAGGACAGGTTCAAATCATAGAGAGTTGGAGTGTCATTCCTCTTCTACTTAAGTCGGTATTGTGCGTTTTGTATTAAAATCGGATGCAATATCTGTGTTTCATCGTCAATAAGAAGGTGCAATGTATACAGTAGACCTGAAGTGAAGCATCGGAATCTAAAACTGGATTCACAGGAGACGTTCAAATCATAGAAAGTTAGAGTGTCATTCCTCTTGTACTTAAGTCGCATTGTGCCTTTTGAATTTAATTCCGATGCAATTTCTTTGTTTCATCGTCAATACGAAGGTGCAAGCTATACAGTAAACCTGAAGTGAAGCATCGGAATCTAAAACTGGACTCACAGGAGAGGTTTGAAACATGGAAAGTGAGAGTGTCAGTCCTCTTTTACTTAAGTCGGCATTGTGCTTTTTGAATTTAATTTCGATGCAATTTCTGTGTTTCATCGTCAATAAGAAGGTCCAAGTTATACAGTAAACCTGAAGTGAAGCATCGGAATCTAAAACTGGACTCACAGGAGGGGTTCAAATCATAGAAAGTGAGAGTGTCAGTCCTCTTTTACTTAAGTCGGCATTGTGCTTTTTGAATTTAATTCCGATGCAATTTCTGTGTTTCATCGTCAATAAGAATGTCCAAGCGATACAGTAAACCTGAAGTGAAGCATCGGAATCCAAAACTGGATTCCCAGGAGAGGTTCAAATCATAGAAAGTGAGAGTGTTAGTCCTCTTGTACTTAAGTCGGTATTGTGCTTTTTGTATTAAATTCGGATGCAATTTCTGTGTTTTATCGTCAATAAGAAGGTCCAAGGGATACAGTAAACCTTAAGGGAAGCGTCGGAATCTAAAACTGGACTCACAGGAGAGGTTCAAATCATAGAAAGTGAGAGTGTTAGTCCTCTTGTACTTAAGTCGGCATTGTGCCATTTGTATTAAATTCGGTTGCAATTTCTGTGTTTCATCGTCAATAAGAATGTCCAAGGGATACAGTAAACCTGAAGTGATGCATCGGAATCTAAAACTGGACTCACAGGAGAGGTTCAAATCATAGAAAGTTAGAGTGTCAGTCCTCTTGTACTTAAGTCGGCATTGTGCCATTTGTATTAAATTCGGATGCAATTTCTGTGTTTCATCGTCAATAAGAAGGTCCAAGGGATACAGTTAACCTGAAGTGAAGCATCGGAATCTAAAACTGGACTCTCAGAAGAGGTTCATATCATAGAAAGTTAGAAAGTCAGTCCTCTTGTACTTAAGTCGGCATTGTGCGTTTTGAATTTAATTCCGATGCAATTTCTGTGTTTCATCGTCAATAAGAAGGTGCAAGGTATACAGTAAACCTGAAGTGAAGCATCGGAATCTAAAACTGGACTCACAGGAGAGGTTCAAATCATAGAAAGTGAGAGTGTCAGTCCTCTTGATCTTACGTCGGCATTGTGCCTATTGTATTGAATACCGATGCAATTTCTGTGTTTCATCGTCAATAAGAAGGTCCAAGGGATACAGTATACCTGAAGTTAAGCATCGGAATCTAAAACTGGACTCACAGGAGAGGGTCAAATCAAAGAAAGTGAGAGTATCAGTCCTCTTGTACTTAAGTCGGCATTGTGCCTATTGAATTTGATTCCGATGCAATTTCTGTGTTTTATCGTCAATAAGAACGTCCAAGGGATACAGTAAACCTGAAGTGAAGCAACGGAATCTAAAAGTGGACTCACAGGAGAGGTTCGAATCATAGAAAGTTAGAGTGTCAGTCCACTTTTACTTAAGTCGACATTGTGCCTTTTGTATTAAATTGCGATGCAATTTCTGTGTTTCATCGTCAATAAGAAGGTGCAAGGTACACAGTACACCTGAAGTGAAGCATCGGAATCCAAAACTGGACTCACAGGAGAGGTTCATATCATAGAAACTGAGAGTGTCAGACCTCTTGTACTTAAGTCGGCATTGTGCCAATTGTATTAAATTCGGATGCAATTTCTGTGTTTCATCGTCAGTAAGAAGGTCCAAGGGATAAAGTAAAAGTGAAGTGAAACATCGGAATCTAAATCTGGACTCACAGGAGAGGTTCAAATCATAGAAAGTTAGAGTGTCACTCCTCTTGTACTTGAGTCGGTATTGTGCCTTTTGTATTGAATTCGGATGCAATTTCTGTGTTTCATCGTCAATAACAAGGTCCAAGGGATATAGTAAACCTGAAGAGTAGCATCGGAATCTAAATCTGGCCTCACAGGAGAAGATCAAATCATAGAAAGTTAGAGTGTCAGTCCTGTTGTACTTATGTAGGCATTGTGCCTTTTGTATTAAATTCGGACGCAATTTCTGTGTTTCACCGTCAATAAGAAAGTCCAAGGGATACAGTAAACCTGAAGTGAAGCATCGGAATCTAAAACTGGACTCACAGGAGAGGTTCAAATCACAGAGAGTTAGAGTGTCACTCCTCTTGTACTTGAGTCGGTATTGTGCCTTTTGTATTGAATTCGGATGCAATTTCTGTTTTTCATCGTCAATAACAAGGTCCAAGGGATATAGTAAACCTGAAGTGAAGCATCAGAATCTAAAACTGGACTCACAGGACAGGTTCAAATCATAGAGAGTTAGAGTGTCACTCCTCTTGTACTTAAGTCGGTATTGTGCGTTTTGTATTAAATTCGGATGCAATATCGGTGTTTCATCGTCAATAAGAAGGTGCAATGCATACAGTAGACCTGAAGTGAAGCATCGGAATCTAAAACTGGACTCACAGGAGACGTTCAAATCATAAAAAGTTAGAGTGTCATTCCTCTTGTACTTAAGTCGCATTGTGCCTTTTGAAGTTAATTCCGATGCAATTTCTTTGTTTCATCGTCAATAAGAAGGTGCAAGGTATACAGTAAACCGGAAGTGAAGCATCGGAATCTAAAACTGGACTCACAGGAGAGGTTCGAAACATGGAAAGTGAGAGTGTCAGTCCTCTTTTACTTAAGTCGGCATTGTGCTTTTTGAATTTAATTCCGATGCAATTTCTGTGATTCATCGTCAAAAAGAAGGTCCAAGGGATACAGTAAACCTGAAGTGAAGCATCGGAATCTAAAACTGGACTCACAGTAGGGGTTCAAATCATAGAAAGTGAGAGTGTCAGTCCTCTTTTACTTAAGTCGGCATTGTGCTTTTTGAATTTAATTCCGATGCAATTTCTGTGTTTCATCGTCAATAAGAAGGTCCAAGGGATACAGTAAACCTTAAGGGAAGCGTCGGAATCTAAAACTGGACTCACAGGAGAGGTTCAAATCATAGAAAGTGAGAGTGTTAGTCCTCTTGTACTTAAGTCGGTATTGTGCCATTTGTATTAAATTCGGTAGCAATTTCTGTGTTTCATCGTCAATAAGGAAGTCCAAGGGATACAGTAAACCTGAAGTGATGCATCGGAATCTAAAACTGGACTCACAGGAGAGATTGAAATCATAGAAAGTTAGAGTGTTACTCCTCTTGTACTTAAGTCGGTATTGTGCCTTTTGTATTAAATTCGGATGCAATTTCTGTGTTTCATCGTCAATAAGAAGGTGCAAGGGATACAGTAAACCTTATGGGAAGCGTCGGAATCTAAAACTGGACTCACAGGAGGGGTTCAAATCATAGAAAGTGAGCGTGTCAGTCCTCTTTTACTTAAGTCGGCACTGTGCTTTTTGAATTTAATTCCGATGCAATTTCTGTGTTTCATCGTCAATAAGAAGGTCCAAGGGATACAGTAAACCTGAAGTGAAGCATCGGAATCTAAAATTGCACTCACAGGAGAAGTTCAAATCATAGAAAGTTAGAGTGTCAGTGCTCTTGTACTTAAGTCGGCATTTGCCTTTATATTAAATTCGGATGCAATTTCTGTGTTTCACCGTCAATAAGAAAGTCCAAGGGATACAGTAAACCTGAAGTGAAGCATCGGAATCTAAAACTGGACTCACAGGACAGGTTCAAACCATAGAGAGTTGGAGTGTCATTCCTCTTCTACTTAAGTCGGTATTGTGCGTTTTGTATTAAATTCGGATGCAATATCTGTGTTTCATCGTCAATAAGAAGGTGCAATGTATACAGTAGACCTGAAGTGAAGCATCGGAATCTAAAACTGGACTCACAGGTGACGTTCAAATCATAGAAAGTTAGAGTGTCATTCCTCTTGTACTTAAGTCGCATTGTGCCTTTTGAATTTAATTCCGATGCAATTTCTTTGTTTCATCGTCAATAAGAAGGTGCAAGGTATACAGTAAACCTGAAGTGAAGCATCGGAATCTAAAACTGGACTCACAGGAAAGGTTCGAAACATGGAAAGTGAGAGTGTCAGTCCTCTTTTACTTAAGTCGGCATTGTGCTTTTTGAATTTAATTTCGATGCAATTTCTGTGTTTCATCGTCAATAAGAAGGTCCAAGGGATACAGTAAACCTTAAGTGAAGCATCGGAATCTAAAACTGGACTCACAGGAGGGGTTCAAATCAGAGAAAGTGAGAGTGTCAGTCCTCTTTTACTTAAGTCGGCATTGTGCTTTTTGAATTTAATTCCGATGCAATTTCTGTGTTTCATCGTCAATAAGAATGTCCAAGCGATACAGTAAACCTGAAGTGAAGCATCGGAATCTAAAACTGGATTCCCAGGAGAGGTTCAAATCATAGAAAGTGAGAGTGTAGTCCTCTTGTACTTAAGTCAGTATTGTGCTTTTTGTATTAAATTCGGATGCAATTTCTGTGTTTTATCGTCAATAAGAAGGTCCAAGGGATACAGTAAACCTTAAGGGAAGCGTCGGAATCTAAAACTGGACTCACAGGAGAGGTTCAAATCATAGAAAGTGAGAGTGTTAGTCCTCTTGTACTTAAGTCGGCATTGTGCCATTTGTATTAAATTAGGTTGCAATTTCTGTGTTTCATCGTCAATAAGAATGTCCAAGGGATACAGTAAACCTGAAGTGATGCATCGGAATCTAAAACTGGACTCACAGGAGAGGTTCAAATCATAGAAAGTTAGAGTGTCAGTCCTCTTCTACTTAAGTCGGCATTGTGCCTTTTGTATTAAATTCCGATGCAATTTCAGTGTCTCATCGTCAATAAGAAGGTGCAAGGCATACAGTAAACCTGAAGTGAAGCATCGGAATCTAAAAGATGTCTCACAGGAGAAGTTCAAATCAAAGAAAGTGAGAGTGTCAGTCCTCTTGTACTTAAGTCGGCATTGTGCCATTTGTATTAAATTCGGATGCAATTTCTGTGTTTCATCGTCAATAAGAAGGTCCAAGGGATACAGAAAACCTGAAGTGAAGGATCGGAATCTAAAACTGGACTCACAGGAGAGGTTCAAGTCATAGATAGTGAGAGTGTCAGTCTTCTTGTAATTAAGTCGGCATTATGCCATTTGTATTAAATTCAGATACAATTTCCGTGTTTCATCGTCAATAAGAAGGTCCAAGGGATACAGGAAACCTGAAGTGAAGCATCGGAATCCAAAACTGGACTCACAGGAGAAGTTCAAATCATAGAAAGTTAGAGACTCACTTCTATTGTACTTAAGTCGGTATTGTGCCTTTTGTATTAAATTCGGATGCAATGTCTGTGGTTCATCGTCAATAAGAATGTCCAAGGGATATAGTAAACCTGAATTAAAGCATCGGAATCTAAAACTGGATGCACAGGAGGGGTTCAAATCATAGAAAGTTAGAATGTCAGTCCTCTTGTACTTCAGTCGGCATTGTGCGTTTTGAATTTAATTCCGATGTAATTTCTGTGTTTGATCGTCAATAAGAAGGTCCAAAGGATACAGAAAACCTGAAGAGAAGCATCGGAATTTAAAACTAGATTTACAGGAGAGGTTCAAATCAAAGAAAGTGAGAGTGTCAGTCCTCTTGTACTTAAGTCGGCATTGTGCCTTTTGAATTTAATTCCGATGCAATTTCTGTATTTTATCGTCAATAAGAACGCCCAAGGGATACAGTAAACCTGAAGTGAAGCAACGGAATCTAAAACTGGACTCACAGGAGAGGTTCAAATCATAGAAAGTGAAAGTGTCAGTCCTCTTTTACTTAAGTCGGAATTGTGCCTTTTGAATTTAATTCCGATGCAATTTCTGTGTGTCAACGTCAATAAGAAGGTCAAAGGGATACAGTAAACCTGAAGTGAAGCATCAGAATCAAAACTGGACTCACAGGATTGGTTCAAATCATACAAAGTTAGTGTGTCAGTCCTCTTTTACTTAAGTCAGCATTGTGCCTTTTGTATTAAATTCCGATGCAATTTCTGTGTTTCATCGTCAATAAGAAGGTGCAAGGTATACAGTAAACCTGAAGTGAAGCATCGGAATCTAAAACTGGACTCACATCAGAGGTTCAAATCATAGAAAGTGAGAGTGTCAGTCCTCTTGTACTTAAGTCGGCATTGTGCCATTTGTATTAAATTCGGATGCAATTTCTGTGTTTCATCGTCAATAAGAAGATCCAAGGGATACAGTTAACCTGAAGTGAAGCATCGGAATCTAATACTGGACTCACAGAAGAGGTTCATATCATAGAAAGTTAGAAAGTCAGTCCTCTTGTACTTAAGTCGGCATTGTGAGTTTTGAATTTAATTCCGATGCAATTTCTGTGTTTCATCGTCAATCAGAAGGTGCAACGTATACAGTAAACCTGAAGTGAAGCATCGGAATCTAAAACTGGACTCACAGGAGAGGTTCAAATCATAGAAAGTGAGAGTGTCAGTTCTCTTGAACTTACGTCGGCATTGTGCCTATTGTATTGAATACCGATGCAATTTCTGTGTTTTATCGTCAATAAGAAGGTCCAAGGGATACAGTATACCTGAAGTTAAGCATCGGAATCTAAAACTGGACTCACAGGAGAGGTTCAAATCAAAGAAAGTGAGAGTATCAGTCCTCTTGTACTTAAGTCAGCATTGTGCCTATTGAATTTGATTCCGATGCAATTTCTGTGTTTTATCGTCAATAAGAACGTCCAAGGGATACAGTAAACCTGAAGTGAAGCAACGGAATCTAAAACTGGACTCACAGGAGAGGTTCAAATCATAGAAAGTGAGAGTGTGAGTCCTCTTTTACTTAAGTCGGAATTGTGCCTTTTGAATGTAATTCCGATGCAATTTCTGTGTGTCATCGTCAATAAAAAGGTCAAAGGGATACAGTAAAATTGAAGTGAAGCATCGGATCTAAAACTGGACTCACAGGAAAGATTCAAATCATAGATAGTTAGAGTGTCAGTCCTCTTGTACTTAAGTCAGTATTGTGCCCCTTGTATTAAATTCGGATGCAATTTCTGTGTTTCATCGTCAATAAGAAGGTCCAAGGGACACAGTAATCCTCAAGTGAAACATCGGAATCTAAAACTGGACTCACAGGAGAGGTTGGAATCATAGAAAGTTAGAGTGTCAGTCCACTTTTACTTAAGTCGACATTGTGCCTTTTGTATTAAATTTCGATGCAATTTCTGTGATTCATCGTCAATAAGAAGGTGCAAGGTACACAGTAAACCAGAAGTGAAGCATCGGAATCTAAAACTGGACTCACAGGAGAGGTTCATATCATAGAAACTGAGAGTGTCAGACCTCTTGTACTTAAGTCGGCATTGTGCCAATTGTATTAAATTCGGATGCAATTTCTGTGTTTCATCGTCAATAAGAAGGTCCAAGGGATACAGTAAAACTGAAGTGAAACATCGGATTCTAAATCTGGACTCACAGGAGAGGTTCAAATCATAGATAGTTAGAGTGTCACTCCTCTTGTACTTGAGTCGGTATTGTGCCTTTTGTATTGAATTCGGGTACAATTTCTGTGTTTCATCGTCAATAACAAGGTCCAAGGGATATAGTAAACCTGAAGTGAAGCATCGGAATCTAAAACTGGACCCACAGGAGAGGTTCAAATCATAGAAAGTTAGATTGTCATTCCCCTTGTACTTAAGTCGCATTGTGCCTTTTGAATTTAACTCCGATGCAATTTCTTTGTTTCATCGTCAATAAGAAGGTGCAAGGTATACAGTAAACCTGAAGTGAAGCATCGGAATCTAAAACTGGATTCACATTAGAGCTTCGAATCATGGAAAGTGAGAGTGTCAGTCCTCTTTTACTTGAGTCGGTATTGTGCCTTTTGTATTAAATTCCGATGCAATTTCAGTGTCTCATCGTCAATAAGAAGGTGCAAGGTATACAGTAAACCTGAAGTGAAGCATCGGAATCTAAAACTGGACTCACAGGAGAGGTTCAAATGAAAGAAAATGAGAGTGTCAGTACTCTTGTACTTAAGTCGGCATTGTGCCATTTGTATTAAATTCGGACGCAATTTCTGTGTTTCATCGTCAATAAGAAGGTCCAAGGGATACAGAAAACCTGAAGTGAAGCATCGGAATCTAAAACTGTATTCACAGGAGAGGTTCATATCAAAGAAAGTGAGAGTGTCAGTCCTCTTGTACTTAAGTCGGCATAGACCTTTTGAATTTAATTCCGATGCAATTTCTGTCTTTTATCGTCAATAAGAACGTCCAAGGGATACAGTAAACCTGAAGTGAAGCAACGGATTCTGAAACTGGACTCACAGGAGAGGTTCAAATCATAGAAAGTGAGAGTGTCAGTCCTCTTTTACTTAAGTCGGAATTGTGCCTTTTTAATTTAATTCCGATGCAATTTCTGTGTGTCATCGTCAATAAGAAGGTCAAAGGGAGACAGTAAACCTGAAGTGCAGCATCGGAATCTAAAACTGGACTCACAGGAGAGCTTCAAATCATACAAAGTTAGAGTGTCAGTCCTCTTTTACTTAAGTCAGCATTGTGCCTTTTGTATTAAATTCCGATGCAACTTCTGTGTTTCATCGTCAATAAGAAGGTGCAAGGTATACAGTAAACCTGAAGTGAAGCATCGGAATCTAAAACTGGACTCACATCAGAGGTTCAAATCATAGAAAGTGAGAGTGTCAGTCCTCTTGTACTTAAGTCGGCATTGTGCCACTTGTATTAAATTCGGATGCAATTTCTGTGTTTCATCGTCAATAAGAAGGTCCAAGGGATACAGTTAACCTGAAGAGAAGCATCGGAACCTAAAACTGGACTCACAGGAGAGGTTCATATCATAGAAAGTTAGAATGTCAGTCCACTTGTACTTATGTCGGCATTGTGCCTTTTGTTCCAAATTCGGATGCAATTTCTGTGTTTCATCGTCAATAAGAAGGTCGAAGGGATACAGTATACCTGAAGTGAAGCATCGGAATCTAAAACTGGACTCGCAGGAAAGATTCAAATCATAGATAGTTAGAGTGTCAGTCCTCTTGTACTTAAGTCAATATTGTGCCTCTTGTATTAAATTCGGATGCAATTTCTGTGTTTCATCGTCTATAAGAAGGTCCAAGGGTCACAGTAAACCTTAAGTGAAACATCGGGATCTACAACTGGACTCACAGGAGAGGTTCAAATCATAGAAAGTTAGAGTGTCAGTCCACTTTTACTTAAGTCGACATTGTGCCTTTTGTATTAAATTTCGATGCAATTTCTGTGTTTCATCGTCAATAAGTAGGTGCAAGGTACACAGTAAACCTGAAGTGAAGCATCGGAATCTAAAACTGGACTCACAGGACAGGTTCAAATCATAGAAACTGAGGGTGTCAGTCCACTTGTACTTAAGTCGGCATTGTGCCATTTGTATTAAATTCGGATGCAATTTCTGTGTTTCATCGTCAATAAGAACGTCCAAGGGATACAGTAAACCTGAAGTGAAGCATCGGAATCTAAAACTGGACTCACAGGAGAAGTTCAAATCATAGAAAGTTAGAGTGTCAGTCCTCTTGTACTTAAGTCGGCATTGTGCCTTTTGTATTAAATTCGGATGCAATTTCTGTGTTTCACCGTCAATAAGAAAGTCCAAGGGATACAGTAAACCTGAAGTGATGCATCGGAATCTAAAACTGGACTCAAATTAGAGGTTCAAATCATAGACAGTTAGAGTGTCACTCCTCTTGTACTTAAGTCGGTATTGTGCCTTTTGTATTATATTCGGCTGCAATATCTGTGTTTAATCGTCAATAAGATGGTGCAATGTATACAGTAGACATGAAGTGAAGCATCGGAATCTAAAACTGGACTCACATTAGAGGTTCAAATCATAGAAAGGTAGAGTGTCATTCCTCTTGTACTTAAGTCGCATTGTGCCTTTTGAATTTAATTCCTATGCAATTTCTTTGTTTCATCGTCAATAAGAAGGTGCAAGGTATACAGTAAACCTGAAGTGAAGCATGGGAATCTAAAACTGGACTCACATGAGAGGTTCGAATCATGGAAAGTGAGAGTGTCAGTCCTCTTTTACTTAAGTCGGCATTGTGCCTTTTGTATTAAATTCCGATGCAATTTCAGTGTCTCATCGTCAATAAGAAGGTGCAAGGTATACAGTAAACCTGAAGTGAAGCATCGAAATCTAAAACTGGACTCACAGGAGAGGTTCAAATCAAAGAAAGTGAGAGTGTCAGTCCTCTTGTACTTAAGTCGGCATTGTGCCATTTGCATTAAATTCGGATGTAATTTCTGTGTTTCATCGTCAATATGAAGGTCCAAGGGATACAGTGAACCTGAAGTGAAGCAACGGAACCTAAAACTGGACTCACAGGAGAGGTTCATATCTTAGAAAGTTAGAATGTCAGTCCACTTGTACTTATGTCGGCATTGTGCCTTTTGTTCTAAATTCGGTTGCAATATCTGTGTTTCATCGTCAATAAGAAAGTCCAAGGGATACAGTATACCTGAAGTGAAGCATCGAAATCTAAAACTGGACTCACATGAGAGGTTCAAATCATAGAGGGTTAGAGTGTCACTCCTCTTGTACTTAAGTCGGTATTGTGCCTTTTGTATTAAATTCGGATGCAATATCTGTGTTTCATCGTCAATAAGAAGGTGCAATGTATACAGTAGACCTGAAGTGAAGCATCGGAATCTAAAACTGGACTCACAGGAGAGGTTCAAATCATAGAAAGGTAGAATGTCATTCCTCTTGTACTTAAGTCGCATTGTGCCTTTGAATTTAATTCCGATGCAATTTCTTTGTTTCAACGTCAATAAGAAGGTGCAAGGTATACAGTAAACCTGAAGTGAAGCATCGGAATCTAAAACTGGACTCACAGGAGAGGTTCGAAACATGGAAAGTGAGAGTGTCAGTCCTCTTTTACTTAAGTCGGCATTGTGCTTTTTGAATTTAATTTCGATGCAATTTCTGTGTTTCATCGTCAATAAGAAGGTCCAAGGGATACAGTAAACCTTAAGTGAAGCATCGGAATCTAAAACTGGACTCACAGGAGGGGTTCAAATCATAGAAAGTGAGAGTGTCAGTCCTCTTTTACTTAAGTCGGCATTGTGCTTTTTGAATTTAATTCCGATGCAATTTCTGTGTTTCATCGTCAATAAGAATGTCCAAGCGATACAGTAAACCTGAAGTGAAGCATCGGAATCTAAAACTGGATTCCCAGGAGAGGTTCAAATCATAGAAAGTGAGAGTGTAGTCCTCTTGTACTTAAGTCGGTATTGTGCTTTTTGTATTAAATTCGGATGCAATTTCTGTGTTTTATCGTCAATAAGAAGGTCCAAGGGATACAGTAAACCTTAAGGGAAGCGTCGGAATCTAAAACTGGACTCACAGGAAAGGTTCAAATCATAGAAAGTGAGAGTGTTAGTCCTCTTGTACTTAAGTCGGCATTGTGCCATTTGTATTAAATTAGGTTGCAATTTCTGTGTTTCATCGTCAATAAGAATGTCCAAGGGATACAGTAAACCTGAAGTGATGCATCAGAATCTAAAACTGGACTCACAGGAGAGGTTCAAATCATAGAAAGTTAGAGTGTCAGTCCTCTTCTACTTAAGTCGGCATTGTGCCTTTTGTATTAAATTCCGATGCAATTTCAGTGTCTCATCGTCAATAAGAAGGTGCAAGGCATACAGTAAACCTGAAGTGAAGCATCGGAATCTAAAACATGTCTCACAGGAGAAGTTCAAATCAAAGAAAGTGAGAGTGTCAGTCCTCTTGTACTTAAGTCGGCATTGTGCCATTTGTATTAAATTCGGATGCAATTTCTGTGTTTCATCGTCAATAAGAAGGTCCAAGGGATACAGAAAACCTGAAGTGAAGGATCGGAATCTAAAACTGGACTCACAGGAGAGGTTCAAATCATAGATAGTGAGAGTGTCAGTCTTCTTGTAATTAAGTCGGCATTATGCCATTTGTATTAAATTCAGATACAATTTCCGTGTTTCATCGTCAATAAGAAGGTCCAAGGGATACAGGAAACCTGAAGTGAAGCATCGGAATCCAAAACTGGACTCACAGGAGAAGTTCAAATCATAGAAAGTTAGAGACTCACTCCTATTGTACTTAAGTCGGTATTGTGCCTTTTGTATTAAATTCGGATGCAATGTCTGTGGTTCATCGTCAATAAGAATGTCCAAGGGATATAGTAAACCTGAATTGAAGCATCGGAATCTAAAACTGGGTGCACAGGAGGGGTTCAAATCATAGAAAGTTAGAATGTCAGTCCTCTTGTACTTCAGTCGGCATTGTGCGTTTTGAATTTAATTCCGATGTAATTTCTGTGTTTGATCGTCAATAAGAAGGTCCAAAGGATACAGAAAACCTGAAGTGAAGCATCGGAATCTAAAACTAGATTTACAGGAGAGGTTCAAATCAAAGAAAGTGAGAGTGTCAGTCCTCTTGTACTTAAGTCGGCATTGTGCCTTTTGAATTTAATTCCGATGCAATTTCTGTGTTTTATCGTCAATAAGAACGCCCAAGGGATACAGTAAACCTGAAGTGAAGCAACGGAATCTAAAACTGGACTCACAGGAGAGGTTCAAATCATAGAAAGTGAGAGTGTCAGTCCTCTTTTACTTAAGTCGGAATTGTGCCTTTTGGATTTAATTCCGATGCAATTTCTGTGTGTCAACGTCAATAAGAAGGTCAAAGGGATACAGTAAACCTGAAGTGAAGCATCGGAATCAAAACTGGACTCACAGGATTGGTTCAAATCATACAAAGTTAGTGTGTCAGTCCTCTTTTACTTAAGTCATTATTGTGCCTTTTATATTAAATTCCGATGCAATTTCTGTGTTTCATCGTCAATAAGAAGGTGCAAGGTATACAGTAAACCTGAAGTGAAGCATCGGAATCTAAAACTGGACTCACATCAGAGGTTCAAATCATAGAAAGTGAGAGTGTCAGTCCTCTTGTACTTAAGTCGGCATTGTGCCATTTGTATTAAATTCGGATGCAATTTCTGTGTTTCATCGTCAATAAGAAGATCCAAGGGATACAGTTAACCTGAAGTGAAGCATCGGAATCTAAAACTGGACTCACAGAAGAGGTTCATATCATAGAAAGTTAGAAAGTCAGTCCCCTTGTACTTAAGTCGGCATTGTGCGTTTCGAATTTAATTCCGATGCAATTTCTGTGTTTCATCGTCAATAAGAAGGTGCAACGTATACAGTAAACCTGAAGTGAAGCATCGGAATCTAAAACTGGACTCACAGGAGAGGTTCAAATCATAGAAAGTGAGAGTGTCAGTTCTCTTGAACTTACGTCGGCATTGTGCCTATTGTATTGAATACCGATGCAATTTCTGTGTTTTATCGTCAATAAGAAGGTCCAAGGGATACAGTATACCTGAAGTTAAGCATCGGAATCTAAAACTGGACTCACAGGAGAGGTTCAAATCAAAGAAAGTGAGAGTATCAGTCCTCTTGTACTTAAGTCGGCATTGTGCCTATTGAATTTGATTCCGATGCAATTTCTGTGTTTTATCGTCAATAAGAACGTCCAAGGGATACAGTAAACCTGAAGTGAAGCAACGGAATCTAAAACTGGACTCACAGGAGAGGTTCAAATCATAGAAAGTGAGAGTGTGAGTCCTCTTTTACTTAAGTCGGAATTGTGCCTTTTGAATGTAATTCCGATGCAATTTCTGTGTGTCATCGTCAATAAGAAGGTCAAAGGGATACAGTAAAATTGAAGTGAAGCATCGGATCTAAAACTGGACTCACAGGAAAGATTCAAATCATAGATAGTTAGAGTGTCAGTCCTCTTGTACTTAAGTCAGTATTGTGCCTCTCGTATTAAATTCGGATGCAATTTCTGTGTTTCATCGTCAATAAGAAGGTCCAAGGGACACAGTAATCCTCAAGTGAAACATCGGAATCTAAAACTGGACTCACAGGAGAGGTTGGAATCATAGAAAGTTAGAGTGTCAGTCCACTTTTACTTAAGTCGACATTGTGCCTTTTGTATTAAATTTCGATGCAATTTCTGTGTTTCATCGTCAATAAGAAGGTGCAAGGTACACAGTAAACCAGAAGTGAAGCATCGGAATCTAAAACTGGACTCACAGGAGAGGTTCATATCATAGAAACTGAGAGTGTCAGACCTCTTGTACTTAAGTCGGCATTGTGCCAATTGTATTAAATTCGGATGCAATTTCTGTGTTTCATCGTCAATAAGAGGGTCCAAGGGATACAGTAAAACTGAAGTAAAACATCGGAATCTAAATCTGGACTCACAGGAGAGGTTCAAATCATAGATAGTTAGAGTGTCACTCCTCTTGTACTTGAGTCGGTATTGTGCCTTTTGTATTGAATTCGGGTACAATTTCTGTGTTTCATCGTCAATAACAAGGTCCAAGGGATATAGTAAACCTGAAGTGAAGCATCGGAATCTAAAACTGGACCCACAGGAGAGGTTCAAATCATAGAAAGTTAGATTGTCATTCCCCTTGTATTTAAGTCGCATTGTGCCTTTTGAATTTAACTCCGATGCAATTTCTTTGTTTCATCGTCAATAAGAAGGTGCAAGGTATACAGTAAACCTGAAGTGAAGCATCGGAATCTAAAACTGGACTCACAGGAGAGGTTCAAATGAAAGAAAATGAGAGTGTCAGTACTCTTGTACTTAAGTCGGCATTGTGCCATTTGTATTAAATTCGGACGCAATTCCTGTGTTTCATCGTCAATAAGAAGGTCCAAGGGATACAGAAAACCTGAAGTGAAGCATCGGTATCTAAAACTGGATTCACAGGAGAGGTTCATATCAAAGAAAGTGAGAGTGTCAGTCCTCTTGTACTTAAGTCAATATTGTGCCTCTTGTATTAAATTCGGATGCAATTTCTGTGTTTCATCGTCTATAAGAAGGTCCAAGGGACACAGTAAACCTTAAGTGAAACATCGGGATCTACAACTGGACTCACAGGAGAGGTTCAAATCATAGAAAGTTAGAGTGTCAGTCCACTTTTACTTAAGTCGACATTGTGCCTTTTGTATTAAATTTCGATGCAATTTCTGTGTTTCATCGTCAATAAGTAGGTGCAAGGTACACAGTAAACCTGAAGTGAAGCATCGGAATCTAAAACTGGACTCACAGGAGAGGTTCAAATCATAGAAACTGAGGGTGTCAGTCCTCTTGTACTTAAGTCGGCATTGTGCCATTTGTATTAAATTCGGATGCAATTTCTGTGTTTCATCGTCAATAAGAAGGTCCAAGGGATACAGTAAACCTGAAGTGAAGCATCGGAATCTAAAACTGGACTCACAGGAGAAGTTCAAATCATAGAAAGTTAGAGTGTCAGTCCTCTTGTACTTAAGTCGGCATTGTGCCTTTTGTATTAAATTCGGATGCAATTTCTGTGTTTCACCGTCAATAAGAAAGTCCAAGGGATACAGTAAACCTGAAGTGATGCATCGGAATCTAAAACTGGACTCAAATTAGAGGTTCAAATCATAGACAGTTAGAGTGTCACTCCTCTTGTACTTAAGTCGGTATTGTGCCTTTTGTATTATATTCGGCTGCAATATCTGTGTTTAATCGTCAATAAGATGGTGCAATGTATACAGTAGACATGAAGTGAAGCATCGGAATCTAAAACTGGACTCACATTAGAGGTTCAAATCATAGAAAGGTAGAGTGTCATTCCTCTTGTACTTAAGTCGCATTGTGCCTTTTGAATTTAATTCCGATGCAATTTCTTTGTTTCATCGTCAATAAGAAGGTGCAAGGTATACAGTAAACCTGAAGTGAAGCATGGGAAACTAAAACTGGACTCACATGAGAGGTTCGAATCATGGAAAGTGAGAGTGTCAGTCCTCTTTTACTTAAGTCGGCATTGTGCCTTTTGTATTAAATTCCGATGCAATTTCAGTGTCTCATCGTCAATAAGAAGGTGCAAGGTATACAGTAAACCTGAAGTGAAGCATCGAAATCTAAAACTGGACTCACAGGAGAGGTTCAAATCAAAGAAAGTGAGAGTGTCAGTCCTTTTGTACTTATGTCGGCATTGTGCCATTTGCATTAAATTCGGATGTAATTTCTGTGTTTCATCGTCAATATGAAGGTCCAAGGGATACAGTTAACCTGAAGTGAAGCAACGGAACCTAAAACTGGACTCACAGGAGAGGTTCATATCTTAGAAAGTTAGAATGTCAGTCCACTTGTACTTATGTCGGCATTGTGCCTTTTGTTCTAAATTCGGTTGCAATATCTGTGTTTCATCGTCAATAAGAAAGTCCAAGGGATACAGTATACCTGAAGTGAAGCATCGAAATCTAAAACTGGACTCACATGAGAGGTTCAAATCATAGAGAGTTAGAGTGTCACTCCTCTTGTACTTAAGTCGGTATTGTGCCTTTTGTATTAAATTCGGATGCAATATCTGTGTTTCATCGTCAATAAGAAGGTGCAATGTATACAGTAGACCTGAAGTGAAGCATCGGAATCTAAAACTGGACTCACAGGAGAGGTTCAAATCATAGAAAGGTAGAATGTCATTCCTCTTGTACTTAAGTCGCATTGTGCCTTTGAATTTAATTCCGATGCAATTTCTTTGTTTCATCGTCAATAAGAAGGTGCAAGGTATACAGTAAACCTGAAGTGAAGCATCGGAATCTAAAACTGGACTCACAGGAGAAGTTCAAATCATAGAAAGTTAGAGTGTCAGTCCTTTTGTACTTAAGTCGGCAATGTGGCTTTTGTATGAAATTCGGATGCAATTTCTGTGTTTCACCGTCAATAAGAAAGTCCAAGGGATACAGTAAACCTGAAGTGAAGCATCGGAATCTAAAACTGGACTCACAGGAGAGGTTCAAATCATAGAAAAGTAGAATGTCATTCCTCTTGTACTTAAGTCGCATTGTGCCTTTGAATTTAATTCCGATGCAATTTCTTTGTTTCATCGTCAATAAAAAGGTGCAAGGTATACAGTAAACCTGAAGTGAAGCATCGGAATCTAAAACTCGACTCACAGGAGAGGTTCAAATCATAGAAAGTGAGAGTGTTAGTCCTCTTGTACTTAAGTCGGTATTGTGCATTTTGTATTAAATTCGAATGCAACTTCTGTGTTTTATCGTCAATAAGAAGGTCCGAGGGATACAGTAAACCTTAAGGGAAGCGTCGGAATCTAAAACTGGACTCACAGGAGGGGTTGAAATCATAGAGAGTGAGAGTGTTAGTCCTCTTGTACTTATGTCGGCATTGTGCCATTTGTATTAAATTCGGTTGCAATTTCTGTGTTTCATCGTCAATAAGAATGTCCAAGGGATACAGTAAACCTGAAGTGATGCATCGGAATCTAAAACTGGACTCACAGGAGAGATTAAAATCATAGAAAGTTAGAGTGTTACTCCTCTTGTACTTAAGTCGGTATTGTGCCTTTTGTATTAAATTCGGATGCAATTTCTGTGTTTCATCGTCAATAAGAAGGTCCAAGGGATACAGTAAACCTTAAGTGAAGCATCGGAATCTAAAACTGGACTCACAGGAGAAGTTCAAATCATAGAAAGTTAGAGTGTCAGTCCTCTTGTACTTATGTAGGCATTGTGCCTTTTGTATTGAATTCGGATGCAATTTCTCTGTTTCACCGTCAATAAGAAATCCAAGGGAAACAGTAAACCTGAAGTGAAACATCGAAATTAAAAACTGGACTCACATGAGAGGTTCAAATCATAGAGAGTTAGAGTGTCACTCCTCTTGTACTTAAGTCGGTATTGTGCCTTTTGTATTAAATTCGGATGCAATATCTGTGTTTCACCGTCAATAAGAAGGTGCAATGTATACAGTAGACCTGAAGTGAAGCATCGGAATCTAAAACTGGACTCACAGGAGAGGTTCAAATCATAGAAAGTTAGAGTGTCATTCCCCTTATACTTAAGTCGCATTGTGCCTTTTGAATTTAACTCCGATGCAATTTCTTTGTTTCATCGTCAATAAGAAGGTGCAAGGTATACAGTAAACCTGAAGTGAAGCATCGGAATCTAAAACTGGACTCACATTAGAGCTTCGAATCATGGAAAGTGAGAGTGTCAGTCCTCTTTTACTTGTGTCGGCATTGTGGCTTTTGGATTAAATTCCGATGCAATTTCAGTGTCTCACCGTCAATAAGAAGGTGCAAGGTATACAGTAAACCTGAAGTGAAGCATCGGAATCTAAAACTGGACTCACAGGTGAGGTTCAAATGAAAGATAGTGAGAGTGTCAGTCCTCTTGAACTTAAGTCGGCATTGTGCCATTTGTATTAAATTCGGACGCAATTTCTGTGTTTCATCGTCAATAAGAAGGTCCAAGGGATACAGAAAACCTGAAGTGAAGCATCGGAATCTAAAACTGGATTCACAGGTGAGGTTCAAATCAAAGAAAGTGAGAGTGTCAGTCCTCTTGTACTTAAGTCGGCATTGTGCCTTTTGAATTTAATTCCGATGCAATTTCTGTGTTTTATCGTCAATAAGAACGTCCAAGGGATACAGTAAACCTGAAGTGAAGCAACGGATTCTAAAACTGGACTCACAGGAGAGGTTCAAATCATAGAAAGTGAGAGTGTCAGTCCTCTTTTACTGAAGTCGGAATTGTGCCTTTTTAATTTAATTCCGATGCAATTTCTGTGTGTCATCGTCAATACGAAGGTCTAAGGGAGACAGTAAACCTGAAGTGCAGCATCGGAATCTAAAACTGGACTCACAGCAGAGGTTCAAATCATACAAAGTTAGAGTGTCAGTCCTCTTTTACTTAAGTCAGCATTGTGCCTTTTGTATTAAATTCCGATGCAATTTCTGTGTTTCATCTTCAATACGAAGG
Source organism: Schistocerca piceifrons (assembly GCF_021461385.2). Classification (NCBI taxonomy): domain Eukaryota; kingdom Metazoa; phylum Arthropoda; class Insecta; order Orthoptera; family Acrididae; genus Schistocerca; species Schistocerca piceifrons. The sequence goes on along the minus strand of NW_025728328.1, from coordinate 13,360 downwards.
TGCAAGTTATACAGTAAACCTGAAGTGAAGCATCGGAATCTAAAACTGGACTCACATCAGAGGTTCAAATCATAGAAAGTGAGAGTGTCAGTCCTCTTGTACTTAAGTCGGCATTGTGCCATTTGTATTAAATTCCGATGCAATTTCTGTGTTTCATCGTCAATAAGAAGGTCCAAAGGATACAGTAAACCTGAAGGGAAGCACCGGAACCTAAAACTGGACTCACAGGAGAGGTTCATATCATAGAAAGTTAGAATGTCATCCACTTGTACTTATGTCGACATTGTGCCTTTTGTTCCAAATTCGGATCCAATTTCTGTGTTTCATCGTCAATAAGAAGGTCGAAGGGATACAGTATACCTGAAGTGAAGCATCGGAATCTAAAACTGGACTCGCAGGAAAGATTCAAATCATAGATAGTTAGAGTGTCAGTCCTCTTGTACCTAAGTCAATATTGTGCCTCTTGTATTAAATTCGGATGCAATTTCTGTGTTTCATCGTCTATAAGAAGGTCCAAGGGACACAGTAAACCTTAAGTGAAACATCGGGATCTACAACTGGACTCACAGGAGAGGTTCAAATCATAGAAAGTTAGAGTGTCAGTCCACTTTTACTTAAGTCGACATTGTGCCTTTTGTATTAAATTTCGATGCAATTTCTGTGTTTCATCGTCAATAAGTAGGTGCAAGGTACACAGTAAACCTGAAGTGAAGCATCGGAATCTAAAACTGGACTCACAGGTGAGGTTCAAATCATAGAAACTGAGGTTGTCAGTCCTCTTGTACTTAAGTCGGCATTGTGCCATTTGTACTAAATTCGGATGCAATTTCTGTGTTTCATCGTCAATAAGAAGGTCCAAGAGATACAGTAAACCTGAAGTGAAGCATCGGAATCTAAAACTGGACTCACAGGAGAAGTTCAAATCATAGAAAGTTAGAGTGTCAGTCCTCTTGTACTTAAGTCGGCATTGTGCCTTTTGTATTAAATTCGGATGCAATTTCTGTGTTTCACCGTCAATAAGAAAGTCCAAGGGATACAGTAAACCTGAAGTGAAGCATCGGAATCTAAAACTGGACTCACATTAGAGGTTCAAATCATAGATAGTTAGAGTGTCACTCCTCTTGTACTTAAGTCGGTATTGTGCCTTTTGTATTATATTCGGCTGCAATATCTGTGTTTCATCGTCAATTAGAAGGTGCAATGTATACAGTAGACCTGAAGTGAAGCATCGGAATCTAAAACTGGACTCACATTAGAGGTTCAAATCATAGAAAGGTAAAGTGTCATTCCTTTTGTACTTAAGTCGCATTGTGCCTTTTGAATTTAATTCCGATGCAATTTCTTTGTTTCATCGTCAATAAGACGGTGCAAGGTATACAGTAAACCTGAATTGAAGCATCGGAATCTAAAACTGGACTCACAGGAGAGGTTCGAATCACGGAAAGTGAGAGTGTCAGTCCTCTTTTACTTAAGTCGGCATTGTGCCTTTTGTATTAAATTCCGATGCAATTTCAGTGTCTCATCGTCAATAAGAAGGTGCAAGGTATACAGTAAACCTGAAGTGAAGCATCGAAATCTAAAACTGGTCTCACAGGAGAGGTTCAAATCAAAGAAAGTGAGAGTGTCAGTCCTCTTGTACTTAAGTCGGCATTGTGCCATTTGTATTAAATTCGGATGCAATTTCTGTGTTTCATCGTCAATATGAAGGTCCAAGGGATACAGTTAACCTGAAGTGAAGCAACGGAACCTAAAACTGGACTCACAGGAGAGGTTCATATCATAGAAAGTTAGAATGTCAGTCCACTTGTACTTATGTCGGCATTGTGCCTTTTGTTCTAAATTCGGATGCAATTTCTGTGTTTCATCGTCAATAAGAAAGTCCAAGGGATACAGTATACCTGAAGTGAAGCATCGGAATCTCAAACTGGACTCACAGGAAACATTCAAATCATAGATAGTTAGAGTGTCAGTCCTCTTGTACTTAAGTCAATATTGTGCCTCTTGTATTAAATTCGGATGCAATTTCTGTGTTTCATCGTCTATAAGACGGTCCAAGGGACACAGTAAAACTTAAGTGAAACCTCGGGATCTACAACTGGACTCACAGGACGGGTTCAAATCATAGAAATTTAGAGTGTCACTCCTCTTGTACTTGAGTCGGTATTGGGCCTTTTGTATTGAATTCGGATGCAATTTCGGTGTTTCATCGTCAATAACAAGGTCCAAGGGATATAGTAAACCTGAAGTGAAGCATCGGAATCTAAAACTGGACTCACAGGAGAAGTTCAAATCATAGAAAGTTAGAGTGGCAGTCCTCTTGTACTTAAGTCGGCATTGTGCCTTTTGTATGAAATTCGGATGCAATTTCTGTGTTTCACCGTCAATAAGAGAGTCCTAGGGATACAGTAAACCTGAAGTGAAGCATCGGAATCTAAAACTGGACTTACAGGAGAGGTTCAAATCATAGAAAGGTAGAGTGTCATTCCTCTTGTACTTAAGTCGCATTGTGCCTTTCAATTTAGTTCCGATGCAATTTCTTTGTTTCATCGTCAATAAGAAGGTGCAAGGTATACAGTAAACCTGAAGTGAAGCATCGGAATCTAAAACTGGACTCACAGGAGAGGTTCAAATCATAGAAAGTGAGAGTATTAGTCCTCTTGTACTTAAGTCGGTATTGTGACTTTGGATTAAATTCGGATGCAATTTCTGTGTTTTATCGTCAATAAGAAGGTCCAAGGTATACAGTAAACCTTAAGGGAAGCGTCGGAATCTAAAACTGGACTCACAGGAGAAGTTCAAATCATAGAAAGTTAGAGACTCACTCCTCTTGTACTTACGTCGGTATTTTGCCTTTTGTATTGAATTCGGATGCAATTTCTTTGTTTCATCGTCAATAAGAAGGTCGAAGGGAGACAGTAAACCTGAAGTGAACCATCGGAATCTGAAACTGGACTCACAGGAGTGGTTCAAATCATAGAAACCGAGAGTGTCAGTCCTCTTGTACTTAAGTCGACATCGTTCCATTTGTATTAAATTGGGATGCAATTTCTGTGTTTCATCTTCAATAAGAAGGTCCAATCTATACAGTAAACCTGAAGTGAAGAATCGGAATTTAAAACTGGACTTACAGGAGAGGTTCAAATCATAGAAAGTTAGAGTGTCACTCCTATTGTACTTAAGTCGGTATTGTGCCTTTTGTATTAAATTCGGATGCAATTTCTGTGGTTCATCGTCAATAAGAATGTCCAAGGGATACAGTAAACCTGAATTAAAGCATCGGAATCTAAAACTGGATGCACAGGAGAGGTTCAAATCATAGAAAGTTAGAATGTCAGTCCTCTTATACTTAAGTCGGCATTGTGCGTTTTGACTTTAATTCCGATGCAATTTCTGTGTTTCATCGTCAATAAGAAGGTGCAAGGTATACAGTAAGCCTGAAGTGAAGCATCGGAATCTAAAACTGGACTCACAGGAGAGGTTCAAATCATAGAAAGTGGGAGTGTCAGTCCTCTTGTACTTACGTCGGCATTGTGCCTATTGTATTGAATACCGATGCAATTTCTGTGTTTCATCGTCAATAAGAAGGTCCAAAGGATACAGAAAACCTGAACTGAAGCATCGGAATCTAAAACTGGATTTACAGGAGAGCTTCAAATCAAAGAAAGTGAGATTGTCAGTCCTCTTGTACTTAAGTCGGCATTGTGCCTTTTGAATTTAATTCCGATGCAATTTCTGTGTTTTATCGTCAATAAGAACGCCCAAGGGATACAGTAAACCTGAAGTGAAGCAACGGAATCTAAAACTGGACTCACAGGAGAGGTTCAAATCATAGAAAGTGAGAGTGTCAGTCCTCTTTTACTTAAGTCGGAATTGTGCCTTTTGAATTTAATTCCGATGCAATTTCTGTGTGTCAACGTCAATAAGAAGGTCAAAGGGATACAGTAAACCTGAAGTGAAGCATCGGAATCTAAAACTGGACTCACAGGATTGGTTCAAATCATACAAAGTTAGAGAGTCAGTCCTCTTTTACTTAAGTCAGCATTGTGTCTTTTGTATTAAATTCCGATGCAATTTCTGTGTTTCATCGTCAATAAGAAGGTGCAAGGTATACAGTAAACCGAAGTGAAGCATCAGAATCTAAAACTGGACTCACATCAGAGGTTCAAATCATAGAAAGTGAGAGTGTCAGTCCTCTTGTACTTAAGTCGGCATTGTGCCATTTATATTAAATTCGAATGCAATTTCTGTGTTTCATCGTCAATAAGAAGGTCCAAGGGATACAGTTAACCTGAAGTGAAGCATCGGAATCTAAAACTGGACTCACAGAAGAGGTTCATATCATAGATAGTTAGAATGTCAGTCCTCTTGTACTTAAGTTGGCATTGTGCATTTTGAATTTAATTCCGATGCAATATCTGTGTTTAATCGTCAATAAGAAGGTGCAAGGTATACAGTAAACCTGAAGTGAAGCATCGGAATCTAAAACTGTACTCACATCAGAGGTTCAAATCGTAGAAAGTGAGATTGTCAGTCCTCTTGTACTTAAGTCAGCATTGAGCCATTTGTATTAAATTCGGATGCAATTCCTGTGTTTCATCGTCAATAAGAAGGTCCAAGGGATACAGTTAACCTGAAGTGAAGCATCGGAACCTAAAACTGGACCCACAGGAGAGGTTCATATCATAGAAAGTTAGAATGTCAGTCCACTTGTACTTATGTCGGCATTGCGCCTTTTGTTCTAAATTCGGATGCAATTTCTGTGTTTCATCGTCAATAAGAAGGTCCAAGGGGCACAGTAAACCTTAAGTGAAACCTCGGGATCTACAACTGGACTCACAGGAGAGGTTCAAATCATAGAAAGTTAGAGTGTCAGTCCACTTTTACTTAAGTCGACATTGTGCTTTTGTATTAAATTTCGATGCAATTTCTGTGTTTCATCGTCAATAAGAAGGTGCAAGGTACACAGTAAACCTGAAGTGTAGCATCGGAATCTAAAACTGGACTCACAGGAAAGGTTCAATTCATAGAAACTGAGGGTGTCAGTCCTCTTGTACTTAAGTCGGCATTGTGCCATTTGTATTAAATTCGGATGCAATTTCTGTGTTTCATCGTCAATAAGAAGGTGCAAGGTACACAGTAAACCTGAAGTGAAGCATCGGAATCTAAAACTGGACTCACAGGAGAGGTTCAAATTAAAGAAAGTGAGAGTGTCAGTCCTCTTGAACTTAAGTCGGCATTGTGCCATTTGTATTAAATTCGGATGCAATTTCTGTGTTTCATCGTCAATAAGAAGGTCCAAGGGATCCAGTTAACTTGAAGTGAAGCATCGGAACCTAAAACTGGACTCACAGGAGAGGTTCATATCATAGAAAGTTAGAATGTCAGTCCACTTGTACATATGTCGGCATTGTGCCTTTTGTTCTAAATTCGGATGCAATATCTGTGTTTCATCGTCAATAAGAAGGTCCAAGGGATACAGTAAACCTGAAGTGAAGCATCGGACACTAAAACTGGACTCACAGGAGAGGTTCGAATCATGGAAAGTGAGAGTGTCAGTCCTCTTTTACTTAAGTCGGCATTGTGCCTTTTGTATTAAATTCCGATGCAATTTCAGTGTCTGATCGTCAATAAGAAGGTGCAAGGTATACAGTAAACCTGAAGTGAAGCATCGGAATCTAAAACTGGACTCACAGGAGAGGTTCGAATCATGGAAAGTGAGAGTGTCAGTCCTCTTTTACTAAAGTCGGCATTGTGCCTTTTCTATTAAATTCCGATGCAATTTCAGTGTTTCATCGTCAATAAGAAGGTGCAAGGTATACAGTAAACCTGAAGTGAAGCATCGGAATCTAAAACTGGACTCACAGGAGAGGTTCAAATCAGAGAGAGTTAGAGTGTCACTCCTCTTGTACTTAAGTCGGTATCGTAAATTTTGTATTAAATTCGGATGTAATATCTGTGTTTCATCGTCAATAAGAAGGTGCAATGTATACAGTAGACCTGAAGTGAAGCATCGGAATCTAAAACTGGACTCACAGGAGAGGTTCAAATCATAGAAAGGTAGAGCGTCATTCCTCTTGTACTTAAGTCGCATTGTGCCTTTTGAATTCAATTCCGATGCAATTTCTTTGTTTCATCGTCAATAAGAAGGTGCAAGGTATACAGTAAACCTGAAGTCAAGCATCGGAATCTAAAACTGGACTCACAGGAGAGGTTCAAATCAAAGAAAGTGAGAGTGTCAGTCCTCTTTTACTTAAGTCGGCATTGTGCCTTTTGTATTAAATTCCGATGCAATTTCAGTGTCTCATCGTCAATAAGAAGGTGCAAGGTATACAGTAAACCTGAAGTGAAGCATCGGAATCTAAAACTGGACTCACGGGAGAGGTTCAAATCAAAGAAAGTGAGAGTGTCTGTCCTCTTGTACTTAAGTCGGCATTGTGCCATTTGTATTAAATTCGGATGCAATTTCTGTGTTTCATCGTCAATAAGAAGGTCCAAGGGATACAGTTAACTTGAAGTGAAACATCGGAACCTAAAAATGGACTCACAGGAGAGGCTCATATCATAGAAAGTTAGAATGTCAGTCCACTTGTACATATGTCGGCATTGTGCTTTTGTTCTAAATTTGGATGCAATTTCTGTGTTTCATCGTCAATAAGAAGGTCCAAGGGACACAGTAAACCTTAAGAGAAACATCGGGATCTACAACTGGACTCACAGGAGAGGTTCAAATCATAGAAAGTTAGAGTGTCAGTCCACTTTTACTTAAGTCGACATTGTGCCTTTTGTATTAAATTTCGATGCAATTTCTGTGTTTCATCGTCAATAAGAAGGTCCAACGGATACAGTAAACCTGAAGTGAAACATCAGAATCTAAATCTGGACTCACAGGAGAGGTTCAAATCATAGAAAGTTAGAGTGTCACCCCTCTTGTACTTGAGTCGGTATTGTGCCTTTTGTATTGAATTCGGATGCAATTTCGGTGTTTCATCGTCAATAACAATGTCCAAGGGATATAGTAAACCTTAAGTGAAGCATCGGAATCTAAAACTGGACGCACAGGGGAAGTTAAAATCATAGAAAGTTAGAGTGTCAGTCCTCTTGTACTTAAGTCGGCATTGTGCCTTTTGTATTAAATTCGGATGCAATTTCTGTGTTTTATCGTCAATAAGAACGTCCAAGGGATACAGTAAACCTGAAGTGAAGCAACGGATTCTAATACTGGACTCACAGGAGAGGTTCTAATCATAGAAAGTGAGAGTGTCAGTCCTCTTGTACTTAAGTCGGCATTGTGCCATTTGTATTAAATTCGGATGCAATTTCTGTGTTTCATCGTCAATAAGAAGGTCCAAGGGATACAGTTAACCTGAAGTGAAGCATCGGAACCTAAAACTGGACTCACAGGAGAGGTTCATATCATAGAAAGTTAGAATGTCAGTCTACTTGTACATATGTCGGCATTGTGCCTTTTGTTCTAAATTCGGATGCAATTTCTGTGTTTCATCATCAATAAGAAGGTCCAAGGGGTACAGTAAACCTGAAGTGAAGCATCGGAATCTAAAACTGGACTCACAGGAGAGGTTCAAATCATAGAGAGTTAGAATGTCACTCCTCTTGTACTTAAGTCGGTATTGTAAATTTTGTATTAAATTCGGATGAAATATCTGTGTCTCATCGTCAATAAGAAGGTGCAATGTATACAGTAGACCTGAAGTGAAGCACCGGAATCTAAAACTGGACTTACAGGAGAGGTTCATATCATAGAAAGGTAGAGTGTCATTCCTCTTGTACTTAAGTCGCATTGCGCCTTTTGAATTTAATTCCGATGCAATTTCTTTGTTTCATCGTCAATAAGAAGGTGCAAGGTATACAGTAAACCTGAAGTGAAGCATCGGAATCTAAAACTGGACTCACAGGAGAGGTCCGAATCATGGAAAGTGAGAGTGTCAGTCCTCTTTTACTTAAGTCGGCATTGTGCCTTTTGTATTAAATTCCGATGCAATTTCAGTGTCTCATCGTCAATAAGAAGGTGCAAGGTATACAGTAAACCTGAAGTGAAGCATCGGAATCTAAAACTGGACTCAGAGGAGAGGTTCAAATCAAAGAAAATGAGAGTGTCAGTCCTCTTGTACTTAAGTCGGTATTGTGCCATTTGTATTAAATTCGGATGCAATTTCTGTGTTTCATCGTCAATAAGAAGGTCCAAGGGATACAGTTAACCTGAAGTGAAACATCGGAACCTAAAACTGGACTCACAGGAGAGGTTCATATCATAGAAAGTTAGAATGTCAGTCCACTTGTACATATGTCGGCATTGTGCCTTTTGTTCTAAATTTGGATGCAATTTCTGTGTTTCATCGTCAATAAGAAGGTCCAAGGAATACAGTAAACCTTAAGGGAAGCATCGGAATCTAAAACTGGTCTCACAGGAAAGATTCAAATCATAGATAGTTAGAGTGTCAGTCCTCTTGTACTTAAGTCAATATTGTGCCTCTTGTATTAAATTCGGATGCAATTTCTGTGTTTCATCGTCTATAAGAAGGTCCAAGGGACACAGTAAACCTTAAGTGAAACATCGGGATCTACAACTGGACTCACAGGAGAGGTTCGAATCATAGAAAGTTAGAGTGTCAGTCCACTTTTACTTAAGTTGACATTGTGCCTTTTGTATTAAATTTCGATGCAATTTCTATGTTTCATCGTCAATAAGAGGGTGCAAGGGATACAGTAAACCTGAAGTGAAACATCAGAATCTAAATCTGGACTCACAGGAGACGTTCAAATCATAGAAAGTTAGAGTGTCACTCCTCTTGTACTTGAGTCGGTATTGTGCCTTTTGTATTAAATTCGGATGCAATTTCTGTGTTTCACCGTCAATAAGAAAGTCCAAGGGATACAGTAAAACTGAAGTGATGCATCGGAATCTGAAAGTGGACTCACAGGAGAGGTTCAAATCATAGAGAGTTAGAGTGTCACTCCTCTTGTACTTAAATCGGAATTGTAAATTTTGTATTAAATTCGGATGCAATATCTGTGTTTCATCGTCAATAAGAAGGTGCAATGTATACAGTAGACCTGAAGTGAAGCATCGGAATCTAAAACTGGACTCACAGGAGAGGTTCAAATCATAGAAAGGTTGAGTGTCATTCCTCTTATACTTAAGTCGCATTGTGCCTTTTGAATTTAATTCCGATCCAATTTCTTTGTTTCATCGTCAATAAGAAGGTGCAAGGTATACAGTAAACCCGAAGTGAAGCATCGGAATCTAAAACTGGACTCACAGGAGAGGTTCAAATCAAAGATAGTGAGAATGTCAGTCCTCTTGTACTTAAGTCGGCATTGTGCCTTTTGAATTTAATTCCGATCCAATTTCTTCGTTTCATCGTCAATAAGAAGGTGCAAGGTATACAGTAAACCCGAAGTGAAGCATCGGAATCTAAAACTGGACTCACAGGAGAGGTTCAAATCAGAGAACTTGAGAATGTCAGTCCTCTTGTACTTAAGTCAGAATTGTGCCTTTTTAATTTAATTCCGATGCAATTTCTATGTGTCATCGTCAATAAGAAGGTCAAAGGGAGACAGTAAACCTGAAGTGCAGCATCGGAATCTAAAACTGGACTCACAGGAGAGGTTCAAATCATACAGAGTTAGAGTGTCAGTCCTCTTTTACTTAAGTCAGCATTGTGCCTTTTGTTTTAAATTCCAATGCAATTTCTGTGTTTCATCGTCAATAAGAAGGTGCAAGGTATACAGTGAACCTGAAGTGAAGCATCGGAATCTAAAACTGGACTCACATCAGAGGTTCAAATCATAGAAAGTGAGAGTGTCAGTCCACTTGTACTTATGTCGGCATTGCGCCTTTTGTTCTAAATTTGGATGCAATTTCTGTGTTTCATCGTCAATGAGAAGGTCCAAGGGATACAGTATACCTGAAGTGAAACATCGGAATCTAAAACTGGACTCACAGGAAAGATTCTAATCATAGATAGTTAGAGTGTCAGTCCTCCTGTACTTAAGTCAATATTGTGCCTCTTGTATTAAATTCGGATGCAATTTCTGTGTTTCACCGTCTATAAGAAGGTCCAAGGTACACAGTAAACCTGAAGTGAAGCATCGGAATCTAAAACTGGGCTCACAGGAGAGGTTCAAATAATAGAAACTGAGTTTGTCAGTCCTCTTATACTTAAGTCGGCATTGTGCCATTTGTATTAAATTCGGACGCAATTTCTGTGTTTCATCGTCAATAAGAAGGTCCAAGGGACACAGTAAACCTTAAGTGAAACATCGGGATCTACAACTTGACTCACAGGAGAGGTTCAAATCATAGAGAGTTAGAGTGTCACTCCTCTTGTACTTAAGTCGGTATTGTGCCTTTTGTATTAAATTCGGATGCAATATCTGTGTTTCATCGTCAATAAGAAGGTGCAATGTATACAGTAGACATGAAGTGAAGCATCGGAATCTAAAACTGGACTCACAGGAGAGGTTCAAATCATAGAAAGTTAGAGTGTCATTCCTCTTGTACTTAAGTCGCAATGTGCCTTTTGAATTTAATTCCGATGCAATTTCTTTGTTTCATCGTCAATAAGAAGGTGCAACGTATACAGTAAACCTGAAGTGAAGCATCGGAATCTAAAACTGGACTCACATTAGAGGTTCGAATCATGGAAAGTGAGAGTGTCAGTCCTCTCTTACTTGAGTCGGCATTGTGCCTTTTGTATTAAATTCCGATTCAATTTCAGTGTCTCATCGTCAATAAGAGGGTGCAAGGTATACAGTAAACCTGAAGTGAAGCATCGGAATCTAAAACTGGACTCATAGGAGAGGTTCAAATCAAAGAAAGTGAGAGTGTCAGTCCTCTTGTACTTAAGTCGGCATTGTGCCATTTGTATTAAATTCGGACGCAATTTCTGTGTTTCATCGTCAATAAGAAGGTCCAAGGGATACAGAAAACCTGAAGTGAAGCATCGGAATCTAAAACTGGATTCACAGGAGAGGTTCAAATCAAAGAAAGTGAGAGTGTCAGTCCTCTTGTACTTAAGTCGGCATTGTGCTTTTTGAATTTATCTCCGATGCAATTTCTGTGTTTTATCGTCAATAAGAACGGCCAAGGGATACAGTAAACCTGAAGTGAAGCAACGGATTCTAAAACCGGACTCACAGGAGAGGTTCAAATCATAGAAAGTGAGAGTGTCAGTCCTCTTTTACTTAAGTCGGAATTGTGCCTTTTTAATTTAATTCCGACGCAATTTCTGTGTGTCATCGTCAATAAGAAGGTCAATGGGAGACAGTAAACCTGAAGTGCAGCATCGGAATCTAAAACTGGACTCACAGGAGTGGTTCAAATCATACAAATATAGAGTGTCAGTCCTCTTTTACTTAAGTCAGCATTGTGTCTTTTGTATTAAATTCCGATGCAATTTCTGTGTTTCATCGTCAATAAGAAGGTGCAAGGTATACAGTAAACCTGAAGTGAAGCATCGGAATCTAAAACTGGACTCACATCAAAGGTTCAAATCATAGAAAGTGAGAGTGTCAGGCCTCTTGTACTTAAGTCGGCATTGTGCCATTTGTATTAAATTCGGATGCAATTTCTGTGTTTCATCGTCAATAAGAAGGTCCAAGGGATCTAGTTAACTTGAAGTGAAGCATCGGAACCTAAAACTGGACTCACAGGAGAGGTTCATATCATAGAAAGTTAGAATGTCAGTCCACTTGTACATATGTCGGCATTGTGCCTTTTGTTCTAAATTCGGATGCAATTTCTGTGTTTCATCGTCAATAAGAAGGTCCAAGGGGCACAGTAAACCTTAAGTGAAACCTCGGGATCTACAACTGGACTCACAGGAGAGGTTCAAATCATAGAAAGTTAGAGTGTCAGTCCACTTTTACTTAAGTCGACATTGTGCTTTTGTATTAAATTTCGATGCAATTTCTGTGTTTCATCGTCAATAAGAAGGTGCAAGGTACACAGTAAACCTGAAGTGTAGCATCGGAATCTAAAACTGGACTCACAGGAAAGGTTCAATTCATAGAAACTGAGGGTGTCAGTCCTCTTGTACTTAAGTCGGCATTGTGCCATTTGTATTAAATTCGGATGCAATTTCTGTGTTTCATCGTCAATAAGAAGGTGCAAGGTACACAGTAAACCTGAAGTGAAGCATCGGAATCTAAAACTGGACTCACAGGAGAGGTTCAAATTAAAGAAAGTGAGAGTGTCAGTCCTCTTGAACTTAAGTCGGCATTGTGCCATTTGTATTAAATTCGGATGCAATTTCTGTGTTTCATCGTCAATAAGAAGGTCCAAGGGATCTAGTTAACTTGAAGTGAAGCATCGGAACCTAAAACTGGACTCACAGGAGAGGTTCATATCATAGAAAGTTAGAATGTCAGTCCACTTGTACATATGTCGGCATTGTGCCTTTTGTTCTAAATTCGGATGCAATCTCTGTGTTTCATCGTCAATAAGAAGGTCCAAGGGATACAGTAAACCTGAAGTGAAGCCTCGGACACTAACACTGGACTCACAGGAGAGGTTCGAATCATGGAAAGTGAGAGTGTCAGTCCTCTTTTACTTAAGTCGGCATTGTGCCTTTTGTATTAAATTCCGATGCAATTTCAGTGTCTCATCGTCAATAAGAAGTGCAAGGTATACAGTAAACCTGAAGTGAAGCATCGGAATCTAAAACTGGACTCACAGGAGAGGTTCGAATCATGGAACGTGAGAGTGTCAGTCCTCTTTTACTAACGTCGGCATTGTGCCTTTTCTATTAAATTCCGATGCAATTTCAGTGTTCATCGTCAATACGAAGGTGCAAGGTATACAGTAAACCTGAAGTGAAGCATCGGAATCTACAAACTGGAGTCACAGGAGAGGTTCAAATCAAAGAAAGTGAGAGTGTCAGTCTCTTGTACTTAAGTCGGCATTGTGCCATTTGTATTAAATTCGGATGCAATTTCTGTGTTTCATCATCCAATAAGAAGGTCCAAGGGATACAGTACAACCTGAAGTGAAGCATCGGAATCTAAAAACTGGACTCACAGGAGAGGTTCAAGTCATAGACAGTTACGGTGTCATTCCTCTTGTACTTAAGTCGCATTGTGCCTTTTGAATTTAATTCCGATGCATTTCTTGTGTTTCATCGTCAATAAGCAGGTGCAGGTATCAGTACAACCTGAAGTGCACGATCGGAATCTAAACTGGACTCCACTTAGAGGTTCGAATCATGGAAGTGAGAGTGTCAGTCCTCTTTGTACTTGAGTCGGCATTGTGCCTTTAGTATTAAATTCCGATGCAATTGTCAGTGTCCTCCATTCGTCACATACAGAGGGTGCACAGCGTATACCAGTACCACCTGAAGTG